>NC_069504.1:888909549-889209549 GCF_027579735.1 Bombina bombina
AATCATAAATTCTGCCAGGGTATTTAAACTTATGAGCACAACTGTATTATACATCAGAAGTATAAGCATGGAGGAGCAGCCCCTCCAAAATAAACATATAGACTCCAGCAGAGCAGGTTCCCAGGCAGACTGACACAGTGGGAACATACAGCAGACATCAGCTAGGCTTTACAACATGAACCTTTCCTCATGCACACTGAGTAAGGGCAACAAACACAGCAACACTGGCTCCTTAGAGACACTGCAGAAAATATTTCACTAAAAAATTCTTATTGCAGAAAAAAAAAAAAGTTCTGCCTCTGGGATGATGCATAATTAAGGGGGAATACCTTGAAACGTTGCATGTTTTTGCACTATTCGCAATAAAGATGGCATAAATAAAGTGTTGTGGATTATAAGTGTATGTACATAATGGATTGAGCAGTATCCCTATCAGCCATGTTCACCTATTAACTCAGTTAACTACTGTACTTATTGTTTGTGTCCTACAAATGTAAGACTGACTAGTAGCTATGAATAGAAAAGGGGTTTTAAAGGACAGAATAGACCAATTTTCATTTTACTGCATGTAGATACCAGTATAAAGAAGAATATGCACAGATACTGATCTATAAATCCAGTATAAAACCTTTAAAAAAAAACTTAAGCACTATTGATGAGGTAAGGCTGGGAAAAAAGGAACACCAGACCCCCCCCCCTCCCCAGCACAATGTTATTAAAAAAAAATAAGCAAAACTATACATGGTTACAAAAACACTACCAGGTGGGCTATATAAATGGATCATCTACAAAACATTTATGCAAAGAAAAACATATAGTGTGCAATGTGCCTTTAAGGGCATATACAGATCTTGTGATAGGAGATATTCTTAAAATGTTGTCTGTTTACATACCAAGGGAAAATGTTGTAGAATCCTACAATAAAAGACAGACATGTCTAATTAGAAAGGGGAGGTAGCAGCATGCCTTTGTCAATTTTGGCATTGTTTCGGTACGAGTGGTGGTGAGGCAACATTCTAGCCATGACTCCTAAATATTTATTTTTGTTTTTTAAATAAACCATTTTGTTCTCCAACGTTTCATCATATTGGGCCTAACCATAAAAAGTTATTGTCAAATCTACATTATACCTGAGACAGTAAGAATGCCAAGAAGCCTCACAAAGTTGTTTGCATACAAACATGCGTAGAATAACAAAGTTAGGATTTATGTGACAAATGCTAGGAACCATTTCACCCATGATTTGTTAAGTCCTTGTCTAAAAGCAGGCTATTAATCATGGAAGATGACTGATATGTATGTTCCATGCACAAAGGATGCTTACCTGTTAGCATAGAGATAAGCACTGTGGAGGTGCACATTATGCAAAGCTTTACATTATAAAAGGCTAAACCAGCCTTTTGTAAGGCTGCTTTGTAGCAGTTACTGCATGGTAGTATACTGGAGAAGCATTTTTTTGCTACTTTAATATCAAAAGGTTAACATTTTCCAGGTTTATGGTTAAAGGGACACCACCACGGCTAAGCAAAGACAACAAAGTAGGCACATTAATAAATAGCTAGCACAATGCATAGTCAATTTTTACTTATATTAGTTGTTGCAGCCCTAATTAAAATACATACATGCTTAATGTGATAAAGGATGCTGTATGACAGTCCACATTTAAAAATAAAAACAAAAAAACAACAATTACTGCAGAAACAATTAAAGTGACAGTCAAGTCAAAAAATAAAACTTTAAAAGGGACACTGAACCCAAATTTTTTCTCTCATGATTAAGATAGAGCATGCAATTTTAAGCAACTTTCTTATTTACTCCTATTATCAAATTTTCTTTATTCTCTTGGTATCTTTATTTGAAATGCAAGAATGTAAGTTTAGATGCCGGCCCATTTTTGGTGAACAACCTAGGTTGTCCTTGCTGATTGGTGGATAAATTCATCCAATAAAAAAGTGCTGTCCAAAGTCCTAAACCAAGAAAAATGCTTAGATGCCTTCTTTTTCAAATAAAGATAGCAAGAGAACAAATAAAAATTTATAATAGGGGTAAAATTAAAGTTTCTTAAAATTGCATGCTCTGAATCACAAAAAAAAAAAAATTGGGTTCGGTGTCCCTTTAATGATTTAAATAGGGAATGTAATTTTAAAACAACTTTCCAATTTACTTTTATCACCAATTTTGCTTTGTTCTCTTGGTATTCTTAGTTGAAAGCTAAACCTAGGAGGTTCATATGCTAATTTCTTAGACCTTGAAGACTGCCTCTAATCTGAATGCATTTTGACCACTAGAGGGCATAAGTTCATGTGTTTCATATAGATAACATTAAACTCATGCACGTGAAGTTACCCTGGAGATAGCACGGATTGTCTAAAAGAACTGAAATAAGGGGGCGGTTTGCAGAGGCTTAGATACAAGGTAATCACAGAGGTAAAAACAGAATTTATGCTTACCTGATAAATTACTTTCTCCAACGGTGTGTCCGGTCCACGGCGTCATCCTTACTTGTGGGATATTCTCTTCCCCAACAGGAAATGGCAAAGAGTCCCAGCAAAGCTGGTCACATGATCCCTCCTAGGCTCCGCCCACCCCAGTCATTCGACCGACGGACAGGAGGAAATATATATAGGAGAAACCATATGATACCGTGGTGACTGTAGTTAGAGAAAATAATTCATCAGACCTGATTAAAAAACCAGGGCGGGCCGTGGACCGGACACACCGTTGGAGAAAGTAATTTATCAGGTAAGCATAAATTCTGTTTTCTCCAACATTGGTGTGTCCGGTCCACGGCGTCATCCTTACTTGTGGGAACCAATACCAAAGCTTTAGGACACGGATGAAGGGAGGGAGCAAATCAGGTCACCTAAATGGAAGGCACCACGGCTTGCAAAACCTTTCTCCCAAAAATAGCCTCCGAAGAAGCAAAAGTATCAAGTTTGTAAAATTTGGCAAAAGTGTGCAGTGAAGACCAAGTCGCTGCCTTACATATCTGGTCAACAGAAGCCTCATTCTTGAAGGCTCATGTGGAAGCCACAGCCCTAGTGGAGTGAGCTGTGATTCTTTCAGGAGGCTGCCGTCCGGCAGTCTCATAAGCCAAACGGATAATGCTTTTAAGCCAAAAGGAAAGAGAGGTAGAAGTCGCTTTTTGACCTCTCCTTTTACCAGAATAAACAACAAACAAGGAAGATGTTTGTCTGAAATCTTTAGTAGCCTCTAAATAGAACTTTAGAGCACGGACAACGTCCAAATTGTGTAACAAACGTTCCTTCTTTGAAACTGGATTCGGGCACAAAGAAGGTACAACTATCTCCTGGTTAATATTTTTGTTAGAAACAACTTTAGGAAGAAAACCAGGCTTAGTACGCAAAACCACCTTATCTGCATGGAACACCAGATAAGGAGGAGAACACTGCAGAGCAGATAACTCTGAAACTCTTCTAGCAGAAGAAATTGCAACCAAAAACAAAACTTTCCAAGATAGTAACTTAATATCTATGGAATGTAAGGGTTCAAACGGAACCCCTTGAAGAACTGAAAGAACTAGATTTAGACTCCAGGGAGGAGTCAAAGGTCTGTAAACAGGCTTGATCCTAACCAGAGCCTGAACAAATGCTTGAACATCTGGCACAGCTGCCAGTCTTTTGTGTAGTAAGACAGATAAAGCAGAGATCTGTCCCTTTAGAGAACTTGCAGATAATCCTCTCTCCAAACCTTCTTGTAGAAAGGATAGAATCTTAGGAATTTTTATCTTATTCCATGGGAATCCTTTGGATTCACACCAACAGATATATTTTTTCCATATTTTATGGTAAATTTTTCTAGTTACAGGTTTTCTGGCCTGAACCAGAGTATCTATCACCGAATCTGAAAACCCACGTTTTGATAGAATCAAGCGTTCAATCTCCAAGCCGTCAGTTGGAGGGAGACCAGATTTGGGTGTTCGAATGGACCTTGAACAAGAAGGTCCTGTCTCAAAGGTAGCTTCCATGGTGGAGCCGATGACATATTCACCAGGTCTGCATACCAAGTCCTGCGTGGCCACGCAGGAGCTATCAAGATCACAGAGGCCCTCTCCTGATTGATCCTGGCTACCAGCCTGGGAATGAGAGGAAACGGTGGGAATACGTAAGCTAGGTTGAAAGTCCAAGGTGCTACTAGTGCGTCTACTAGGGTCGCCCTGGGATCCCTGGATCTGGACCCGTAGCAAGGAACCTTGAAGTTCTGACGAGACGCCATCAGATCCATGTCTGGAATGCCCCATAATTGAGTTATTTGGGCAAAGATTTCCGGATGGAGTTCCCACTCCCCCGGATGAAATGTCTGACGACTCAATTTTCCCAATTTCCACTCCTGGGATGTGGATCGCAGACAAGTGGCAGGAGTGATCCTCCGCCCATTGAATTATTTTGGTCACTTCTTTCATCGCCAGGGAACTCTTTGTTCCCCCTTGATGATTGATATAAGCAACAGTCGTCATGTTGTCTGATTGGAACCTTATGAATTTGGCCTTTGCTAGTTGAGGCCAAGCTCTGAGAGCATTGAATATCGCTCTCAGTTCCAGAATGTTTATCGGGAGAAGAGACTCTTCCCGAGACCATAGACCCTGAGCTTTCAGGGATTCCCAGACCGCACCCCAGCCCACTAGACTGGCGTCGGTCGTGACAATGACCCACTCTGGCCTGCGGAAGCTCATTCCCTGGGACAGATGGTCCAGGGTCAGCCACCAACGGAGTGAATCTCTGGTCTTTTGATCTACTTGAATCATTGGAGACAAGTCTGTATAATCCCCATTCCACTGTTTGAGCATTCACAGTTGTAATGGTCTTAGATGAATTCGTGCAAAAGGAACTATGTCCATTGTTGCAACCATCAATCCTATTACTTCCATGCACTGCGCTATGGAAGGACGAGGAACAGAATGAAGCACTTGACAAGAGCTTAGAAGTTTTGATTTTCTGACCTCTGTCAGAAAAATCCTCATTTCTAAGGAATCTATTATTGTTCCCAAGAAGGGAACTCTTGTAGACGGGGACAGAGAACTCTTTTCTTTGTTCACCTTCCATCCGTGAGATGTGAGAAAGGCTAGAACGATGTCCGTATGAGCCTTTGACAGGGACGACGCTTGTATTAGAATGTCGTCCAAGTAAGGTACTACTGCAATGCCCCTTGGTCTTAGAACCGCTAGAAGGGACCCTAGCACCTTTGTGAAAATCCTTGGAGCAGTGGCTAATCCGAATGGAAGAGCCACAAACTGGTAATGTTTGTCCAAAAAAGCGAACCTTAGGAACTGATGATGTTCCTTGTGGATAGGGATATGTAGGTACGCATCCTTTAGATCCACGGTAGTCATAAATTGACTTTCCTGGATGGTGGGTAGAATCGTTCGAATAGTTTCCATTTTGAACGAAGGTACCCTGAGAAATTTGTTTAGGATCTTCAAATCCAAAATTGGTCTGAACGTTCCCTCTTTTTTGGGAACTATGAGCAGATTGGAATAAAATCCCATTCCTTGTTCCTTTATTGGAACTGGGTGTATCACTCCCATCTTTAACAGGTCTTCTACACAATGTAAGAATGCCTGTCTCTTTATTTGGTTTGAGGATAAGTGAGACTTGTGGAACCTTCCCCTTGGGGGTAGTTCCTTGAATTCCAGGAGATAACCTTGAGAAACTATTTCTAGCGCCCAAGGATCCTGAACATCTCTTGCCCAAGCCTGAGCAAAGAGAGAGAGTCTGCCCCCCACCAGATCCGGTCCCGGATCGGGGGCTACTCCTTCATGCTGTCTTGTTAGCAGTGGCAGGCTTCTTGGCCTGCTTACCCTTGTTCCAGCCTTGCATTGGTTTCCAGGCTGGTTTGGGTTGTGAGGCATTACCCTCTTGCTTAGAGGATGCAGAATTAGAGGCTGGTCCATTTCTGCGAAAGGGACGAAAATTAGGCTTATTTTTAGCCTTAAAAGACCTATCCTGTGGAAGGGCGTGGCCCTTTCCCCCAGTGAAGTCTGAAATAATCTCTTTCAAATCAGGTCCAAATAAAGTTTTACCTTTGAAAGGAATGTTAAGTAATTTTGTCTTGGATGACACATCCGCTGACCAAGACTTTAGCCAAAGCGCTCTGCGCGCCACAATAGCAAACCCTGAATTTTTCGCCGCTAATTTTGCTAATTGCAAAGTGTCATCTAAAATAAAAGAGTTAGCCAATTTAAGTGCGTGAACTCTGTCCATAACCTCCTCATATGGAGTTTCTCTACTGAGCGACTTTTCTAGTTCCTCGAACCAGAACCACGCTGCCGTAGTGACAGGAACAATGCATGAAATTGGTTGTAGAAGGTAGCCTTGCTGTACAAAAATCTTTTTAAGAAAACCTTCCAATTTTTTATCCATAGGATCTTTGAAAGCACAACTATCTTCGATAGGAATAGTAGTGCGTTTGTTTAGAGTAGAAACTGCCCCCTCGACCTTGGGGACTGTCTGCCATAAGTCCTTTCTGGGGTCGACCATCGGAAATAATTTCTTAAATATAGGGGGAGGAACAAAAGGTATGCCGGGCTTTTCCCACTCTTTATTTACTATGTCCGCCACCCGCTTGGGTATAGGAAAAGCGTCGGGGGGCACCGGAACCTCTAGGAACCTGTCCATCTTGCATAATTTCTCTGGAATGACCAAATTGTCACAATCATCCAGAGTAGATAATACCTCCTTAAGCAGTGCGCGGAGATGTTCTAATTTAAATGTCACAACATCAGGTTCAGCTTGATGAGAAATTTTTCCTGAATCTGAAATTTCTCCCTCAGACAAAACCTCCCTTATGGCCCCTTCAGATTGGTGTGAGGGTATGACAGAACAATTATCATCAGCATCCTCTTGCTCTTCAGTGTTTAAAACAGAGCAATTGCGCTTTCTCTGATAAGTAGGCATTTTGGATAAAAGATTTGCTATGGAGTTATCCATTACAGCCGTTAATTGTTGCATAGAAATAAGTATTGGCGCACTAGATGTACTAGGGGCCTCCTGCATGGGCAAAACTGGTGTAGACACAGTAGGAGATGATGTAGTATGTTTACTCCCCTCATTTGAGGAATCATCTTGGGCAATATCATTATTTGTGGCAGTACTGTCCTTACTTTGTTTGGACGCTATGGCACAATTATCACATAAATTTAAATGGGGAGACACATTGGCTTTCATACATATAGAACATAGCTTATCTGAAGGTACAGACATGTTAAACAGGCTTAAACTTGTCAACAATGCACAAAAAAAGTTTTAAAATAAAACCGTTACTGTCACTTTAAATTTCAAACAGAAAACACTTTATTACTGAATATGTGAAAAAGTATGAAGGAATTGTTCAAAAATTACCAAATTTTCACCACAGTGTCTTAAAAGTATTGCACACCAAATTTCAGAGCTTTAACCCTTAAAATAACGGAACCGGAGCCGTTTTTCAATTTAACCCCTATACAGTCCCAGATACAGTCTTTGTTAAGACCCAACCAAGCCCTGAGGGGAATACGATACCAAATGACGCCTTCTAAAAGCTTTTTCAGAGATTCTTAGATCCTCACACATGCATCTGCATGCCCTGCTCTCAAAAAAACAACTGTGCATTAATGGCGCGAAAATGAGGCTCAGTCTATGACTAGAAAGGCCCCCTGACTGAAAAAAGGTGTCCAATACAGTGCCTAAATTTGAATAATATGCACAAATAAAGCAATCGATTTAGCCCATAATAAGCCCTTTATTCTGTTTGTTTTTGACTAAGAAAATGGCTTACCGGTCCCCATGAGGGGAAATGACAGCCTTCCAGCATTACACAGTCTTGTTAGAAATATGGCTAGTCATACCTTAAGCAGAAAAGTCTGCTAACTGTTTCCCCCAACTGAAGTTACTTCATCTGAACAGTCCTATGTGGAAACAGCAATCGATTTTAGTTACTGTCTGCTAAAATCATCTTCCTCTTACAAACAGAAATCTTCATCCTTTTCTGTTTCAGAGTAAATAGTACATACCAGCACTATTTTAAAATAACAAACACTTGATAGAAGAATAAAAACTACATTTAAACACCAAAAAAACTCTTAACCATCTCCGTGGAGATGTTGCCTGTGCAACGGCAAAGAGAATGACTGGGGTGGGCGGAGCCTAGGAGGGATCATGTGACCAGCTTTGCTGGGACTCTTTGCCATTTCCTGTTGGGGAAGAGAATATCCCACAAGTAAGGATGACGCCGTGGACCGGACACACCAATGTTGGAGAAAAGTGTATTTCTATAAGTGTTGTTTATGCAAAAATTGGGGAATGGGTAATAAAGGGATTATCTTTCTTTTTAAAGAACAAAAATTCTGGTGTTAACTGTCCCTTTCAATTGATATGCAACATGTTGATTTTAATGGTTAAATGGCAAAATAGTTAGCAATAGATTACATTGTATTCACTCATTTAATGGAGTCAGCAAATATATATTTTTTAAAAAATATACCAAGTACAGTATGTCATGGCTTTTTAGAGGGACAAATGTGCTACAATTTAACCTCCAGCTCTGAATGTCTAAACATAAATTCCACCCTGGCTCCTAATTTTTTTTTACACCTTTTACATAAATTTAAATTCTGATAAGTGGGGTCTTAAAATGAACTTGAAGTGATGCATTAAAGGGGAATTTGATTAAAAAATATATCATGCACATAAAACTGCAGAAGCAAAATGTATGCTCTGCATGAAAATGGTTAGGTTAAAGGGACAAATAGAAAATAAAAAAAGCTTTTAATGTTCTTAAGCACTGTGTAATGTTTTTTTTAATTAATTTTTATTGAAATGTCGAACCATACAGACAAGGATATTAATAGCGCCAAACATCTGTTGAGACATGATTCATTAAATATAAAGACAAACAAATAGCAAACACTTAAGAAATTGACATCGTTGTCTAAGGAGTAATCAAGCAATATAATATAACACAATTAGATATAATTTTATCATCACTTTGCGAAAACAATCTTAACCAGTGTCAAAATCAATACATTTGTTAGTTTTGCTATAGTCTCCCATAATCTAATAGTTTTATCCTATATACCATATGTCTAATCAGAAATCACTTTAACAGGTCCTATAAGACATAAACAAAGAGTTTTACCAAGGGAGAGGTAATATTTTTTATATATCATATTTCTCCCGAAAAGAGAAAAAAAATAAAAAACAATGCTAAAATATACTAATATGTAACAAGCTCGACCTTATTTTTCTAAGAAGATTTGGAACCACCACTGAAAACAATTGTATGTTTCTTCATTTGAGGGTTCGGGGAGGGAGGGCCATAGCGTAAGAAAAAGAATATAAAGACGGAAAAAAAACCGAAAAAAAATAAAAATAAATAAAAACAGCACGAGCCCGACAATCTAAATACAAATTGTATAGAGGTGTTAATAACTGTCTCTGTACATTATTATTTTTGTATAATTTAATAAAATCCATCCATTTTGTAACAAATCTATTTTGTGTATTTCCGAGTTATTTACATTATCAAACTGTTCTATTACGTATTGAGATTGTAAAAGAAATGTTACGTTATTGCTGGTAGGCTCCCTTTTTTTCTTCCAGTTTTTAAGAATAAGATATCTCCCCCCTAAGATTGTTGTGTTAATAAATTCTATATTAACTGATTTATCTCGCGTATCTACAAGAAAAAAATATGCTGAAGTTCTATTACGAAATTTGTAGAAATCACTTTACCTAGCCAGAATTGTATACGTTTCCAAAATTGGTTAATTTTTGGGCAACTCCAAAACATGTGAACCAGGTCAGCCTCATAGGAGCTACATCTAGGACATAGATTTTGAGATAGGGGAGACCATTTATTTATTCTAGCTGGCGTTATGTATGCTCTATTTAAAATTTTTACGTGAATTTCATGCCAGTTTGCGGATAATGTGGCTTCCTCTAAAGCAGTGATTTTAACCTTTTTTTTTTTTTTTTTGCCGTGGCACACTTTTTTACATTAAAAATTCCTGTGGTACACCACCATCCCAAAATTTAAAAAAAAAAAAAAAAAATCACACATTGTAGCCTAATACAGTATATATATATATATATACACACAAACACACACATACTGTTTGTATTGTGCTGTTATGCCATGCCTCCTACAAACTACCCCTGCACTGGGAGTAAAAAACAAGCAAAGTTTAAAAAATATGTCACACTGTTGTCAGTCTGCCGTGGCACACCTGAGGATCTCTCACGGCACACTGGTTGAAAAACACTGCTTTAAAGCAATTATACTATATTTCACTTTCTTTTCATCCAAGTTTGGAATATCTGGTTGCCATTTTGAACAAATCTCTACGATATTAGACTCCATTTTTAGATAAGAATTTTATACCAATAATTAATAGAGCGCTTACCCATTTTAAAAAGGGACAGTCCCATTTTAATGCCAGAGTGTGTCCAATCAGTTTTACTATCTTTAGTTATTTCACGGTACCAATGTCTTATTTGTAGATATGCATAGAAATCTAGATTCTGAAGCTGGAAACAGTCTTTAAGCTTTTCGAACGTATTTACATTATAGGACCCAGATTCCTTTAGTTGGAGCCATGTGTGTGTTAGTCACCAATCAACAGCTATCTCCCAGTAGTACATTGCAGATCTTGATCCTACCAGGTATGTCTTGCAACAAAGGATACAAAGAAAAACTATTTGAAAGGAAAAAAAAGCCAGTACATTGAAAAAAATTCACCTAAAATAAATATATATATATATATATATATATATATATATATATATATATATATATATATATATATATATATACACACATACACACATACCATGAATGCTTAAAGGGACAGTCTACTGGAGAATTGTTATTGTTTAAGAAAACAATCCCTTTATAACCCAATCCCAAGTTTAACCCTTTAAGGACACAGCTTTCAGTTTGCTCAACTGTTTTATGACGGAAAAATTCTGTCATATGTCCTTAAGAGGTTAATAATACTTTTTACCTCTGGGATTACCTTGTATCTAAGCCTCTGCAGACTGCCCCCTTATTTCAGTTCTTTTGACAGACTTGCATTTTAACCAGTAGGGATGCACCAAAATGAAAATTCTGGACCGAAACCGAAAATTCAGGATGCCCTTTGCCGAAAACGAAAATTACTTTTACAAAATGGTTTTAAAATATTTTTTTGACTTTTTTTTTTACAATTTTATTTATAATATTAGAGATTAATTAATCTGAAACTAAAAACTACAAGCAAATAAAATAACCACACTTTTATTGAAAGTGACACCAAAATTGGACAAAAAATAAATAAGAAAAATTTGTTTCTGTTATAAAGGATAGATTGAAGAATAATGTATTGTTGATATTAATTTAAAATCAATATACATTGACATTCTTCAGTTCTATGCAACAAAATCAGATTTAACAGATTTTCTTTAACAATTATCCAAATAAAATATAGTCCTATAAAACTACTATTATATCTATGTAACAGTAAAACAGTAAGGGCTAGATATATTACATTTAATTGGTAAGCTTTACCAATGCTCTGTCTGATTACATTTCCAACTCCATTAAAGTCAATATGAAGTTGGAAATATAATCAGAGGAGTATTGGTAAATGTTTACTAATCAAAATATAATCTAGCCATATGTCAAGTAATGAACTCAAACAAAACAGCAGCTTTAGGCTAGCTTCATGCAAGTACTAACATTCTAATAATTGCTTACACAATTTATGAAAACTGGAAAAACACATAAGGCAAAGGGCCTCTAGTAATTTCTAACTTGTTTATGTAAACAACAATATTTCCAAATTTGACAATTATTGTGCAAAACAGTGCAAGAGACAGCAGTAAAACTAACCTCAAATTTTAACCAAATGTAACCTCAAATCAAGAACAATTTTTTTCAGGGCTACACTTTTTTTAATGTAAATAAAATAACTACACATATAGCAAATTGGAACGATTTCTATTTAAGTAAAAAGTGGCAGGTTTCTTTTCAAGAACAAAAGTTGCTCAGCTTTCTCACAGGAGAGACGGTTCCTCTTCTAATCCAGAACGTGAGATGCTGCGCTGAATAGTCTCACTCTCTGTGCTGGTGCTTGGGGCAGATAAATACCTGCGTGCAATCCTTGCAAGCAATGGAAAGCGTTCTTTGTTCATGCGCCAGTAGTCAAGGGGATTGTCGCTTCTGGCGATGGGTAGTTCAGCTAGATAAATCTCCAGCTGTTGTGTAGCTGCGCTTGTTGTGGCACTGCTGTGGATCGGGGTGATGCTTTCCTGTAGAATCTCGTCAAACATGTCAGAAAGCGAGGGAGTGTGCTCATCACTTGTACGTCGTGATCGTTTCTCTGGCACACTTTTCTCTGTGCATCAAGTCTCCTTCACCAGATGCTTCCATCACCTCCAGCTGTGCCTGTATCATTTCTCGTGTACGCTGCTTTTTCTCTGAGACAAAGTAATGGTCTTTAAATCGAGGATCTAGTACTGTGGCAATGCAGTACAGAGGGTTGGATTCAGTGTCTTGAAAGCGTTTGTTAACAGCCTCCAATAGAGTGCTTTTAGCTGTTTTTACGCCATGTTTGCACTTCTTTTCCCAGCAGACGCTTCAGTGCTGCAATCAAGGGTTATAAACTTCATCAACAGATGCATTAGCTGAGCTTATTTCCTTGGTTAACTGTTCAAATGGAGCAAGAAGAGACAATATTTTCAATTTTTCTCCCTGATGCGGTTATATCTGATATGCTGCGCTGACTCAGCACTCCCTCATTCATAGCCAACTGCAGCGTGTGTGCCATGCACGGTATGCTATTGAGCCCACTGTCCTCCATGTTCCGTGCATTATCTCTGACAATCAGATGCACTTTCGACTTGTCAATGTGCCAAGTTTCAAGCATGCTAGCTAAAGCCTCTGATATCGCTGCTGCAGTGTGTGACCCAACAAACTTGTGCCTGAAGCAAAATGAGTTGAAATTTAAAATCAGCATCTATCCACTGCGCTGTTAAGCTGAGCATGCTAGTTGGACTTAGATCTGAGCTCCAAATGTCGGTGGTAAAACTTAAAGCTATGATGTCTGTGTTCAGGAGCTTATGAATGTGTTTTGAAACACGATCTAACATTTCAGGTAGACAGGTTTCTGAAAAATATCATCTGCTTGGCAGTGCGTAACACGGCTCAATGTTCTATGAGCTTACGAAATCCAATGTCTTCTACAACAGAGAATGGCTGGTCATCTAAGGCAATAAATTCCATTACTTTCTATGTAATGCCACGTGCTTTGGCACTATCATTTGTAAATTTCTTAGCATTTTCAAAGAATGTGGCGACAGATGGTGTTGGTGTGCTAGTAGTTGGGGTACTTTTAAGCATGGTTGCTTTTCTGTACTCTTCATACTGAATTGTATGTCGTGTTTTCAGGTGGTGTATCAACCCTGTTGTGGAAAAGTTCCTCGACACGGTACCCCCTCTCAAAATTTCTGCTGAACAAACACTGCAGATGGCAAATTTGATGTGTAAACTTTGAATTATTTCCACACCGCTGACATTTTAAAGTCACTGAAAGAAGACTATGCCTCAGCTATAACAAACTTTATAAAGAAAAAAAAAAGGAAAGTGAGTGACTGACTAACTTAAATTAACTTTATTTTATTATTTTTTATTTTTTATTTTTTTTATTAGTAAATAAAAAGGTACATAATATACAGTGCAACCCAAAGCTGCTATCTCAGATTTTTTAAAACTGAATTGAGGGGGTAAAAGAGTAGACTAACACAAAATATAAGTGCATTAGGCTGATCTGGTCCATAATAATTAAAGGGACAGACAGTATAGTAAAAATAAACTTTCAAGATTCTGATTGCTGGGCATGTAATTTTTAAAGAACTTTCCAATGTACTTTTATCATCAAATTTGCTTTGTTCGCTTGGTATTATTAGCTGAAAGCTAAACCTAGGTAGGTCATATGCTAATATCTTAGCCCTTGAAAACCGCCTCTTACCTGAATGCATTTTGACAGTTTTCAATAGAGGGTGTTAGTTCATGTGTGCCATATAGATAAAATTGCGCTCATACACGTAGAGTTACCTGGAGTCAGAACTGATTGGCTAAAATGCATGTCTCATATACATATGTACACACGCAAAGACATACATAAACACACAGTCATATTAGTCATACACACACACATCATACCTACACACACAAGTCAACATACATACATAAATACGCACACTCATACATGGATACTCACTCATAGTCATACATAAAAAACACATTCATACATAGTCATACACAACATTCATACACACTCAAATATACACACAGGCACTCATGATACAACATACAAAGTCTACACGCACTTATGATACAACATATAGGGACAGCACAATATACATACATAGCTCTGTATATAGTGTACTGTATAGGGACAGAACAGACTCTATACACACAGCTCTGCATAGTTAATGACCGCACAGTGTATACACACAGCTCTGCATAGTGTATAATGACAGCACAGTAGCAAACATCCTCAAACTTGGCCCTCCAGAGGTTTTGGAACTACATTCCCCATGATGCTCAGCCAGCTGATATGCTGGCTGAGCATCATGGGAAATGTAGTTCCAAAACCGCTGGAGGGCCAAGTTTGAGGATGTCTAGTGTATAGTGACAGCTCTCTCTGTATAGTGTATAGGGTCAGCACATTGTATACACACAGCTCTCTCTCTGTATAGTGTAAAGGGGCAGCACATTGTATACACACAGATCTCTCTCTGTATAGTGTATAGGGGCAGCACATTGTATACACACAGCTCTCTCTCTGTATAGTGTAAAGGGGCAGCACATTGTATACACACAGCTCTCTCTCTGTATAGTGTAAAGGGGCAGCACATTGTATACACACAGCTCTCTCTCTGTATAGTGTATAGGGGCAGCACATTGTATACACACAGCTCTCTCTCTGTATAGTGTAAAGGGGCAGCACATTGTATACACACAGATCTCTCTCTGTATAGTGTATAGGGGCAGCACATTGTATACACACAGCTCTCTCTGTATAGTGTATAGGGGCAGCACATTGTATACACACAGCTCTCTCTCTATATAGTGTAAAGGGGCAGCACATTGTATATACACAGATCTCTCTCTGTATAGTGTATAGGGGCAGCACATTGTATACACACAGCTCTCTCTGTATAGTGTATAGGGGCAGCACATTGTATACACACAGCTCTCTGTATAGTGTATAGGGGCAGCACATTGTATACACACAGCTCTCTCTGTATAGTGTATATACTAAATAATATACTATTAAGACAGCACAATACACTAGGTATCTGTGTGTATACAACATGCTGTCCCTATTGACTATACAGAGGGCTGTGAATAGTTTATATGGGCGTTTCCAAAGATGCTGTCTGTTGCAGATGTTACACAGAATCTTCATTCTGCCCATGTATTTGCCCATTATAACAACAGGGCCCCAAACCATTTGCTTATATATGTGCCCCTGGGATGTAGAAAGACATATGTTTGCTTTTGTTTAATAATTTTTTTTTGTTTAATAATCCATTTGACATTTTACTTACCAGTTAGACATTTCGGGCATATAAAATATTGCTTTTTTTTATTAAACTTTAATTGCAAAATGTAGAGCTGCACATTCTCAGTTCTCTACAAGATACACAGGCATAACTCAATGCTGTCACTTGTGAGGTCTTCTGAAGGCAGCATTGGATCATTGAATCATTCTGGGTAAAATTATTAATTTTGCCCAGAATAATTCAATGATCCAATGCTGCCTTCAGAAGACCTCACAAGTGACAGCATTGAGTTATGCCTGTGTATCTTGTAAAGAACTAAGAAGAATGTGCAGCTCTACATTTTGCAATTAAAAAGATTAATAAATCAATAAAGTTATGCCAGAAATGTCTGCAAGAGGTGCAACTGCGATCAGTTGCCACAAAAAAACATTTAATAACTGAGTCTCTTTTTGGAAATCTGAAGACCTCCCTCTATGCAGCCTCATTAGGTATGTAGTATGTACCTAAACTGTCAGCCATTGCAGATGCACGCATAGTCTAATGTTAAGACAGTCAGTGTTTTGATTGGCAACACTTCTCATGTCATTATCTTAAGGGTCTATTTTTTTTCCCCCCATTAATGTCATTAGGCTTTTTCACAGATACTGGGTGAGCAAGATGGTCTCATTCATTAACAAGGCATACTTCGCCGTATGGCCCATATTTTTTATAGCACCACTGAGAAGAACTGAGGAGACTTATGGGCACTTCCTTACCAAATCAAACGGCTTACGGCAATGCACGCGCTAAACGTGGGCGACGTGACTATGCGCCGACAGCGCACTTAGAAGACGTTAGGCGCACTGAGGCTTCCAGGATGTCAAAGAAGAATGAAGAACTACTACTCCCGGTATGCAAGACTGTGCGCGGGAGGGCTCCAGGATAAACAACCACTTCCGGTACGATAGAAGTGCTGCGCGAGGGCTCCAGGATAAACAACCACTTCCGGTATGATAGAAGTGCCGCGCGAGGGCTCCAGGATGAACATCTCCGGGTAATGGGTATGGTACCAGGACATGCACGGCAGTTTTACTTACTCCACATATGATTTGTACTACTGACTCTGCTGGGCATGTTAAAGCTCAATTTTCGGCCGATTTGCTGCACTTTCGGCCGAAATGGGAAAGGACCATTTTCGGCCGAAAATTTCGGTGCACCCCTATTAACCAGTGTTGGCTCATAAATCACTCCACAATGCTATCTATATGGTAAACATGAACCAGTGCACTCAAGCTGTGAATAAATGACAAAATGCATTGAGATAAGAGGCAACCTTCAAGGGCTTAGAATTTAGCATGAGACTACCTAAGTTTAGCTTTCAAAAAATAGCAAGGGAACAAAGCAAATCTGATGATAAAAGTAAAGGCTGCGACACACTGCAAGCGATGCAAAGCAGCTGCTTCGCTCCGTGTCGCATCGCTTCAGGAAGATCAAATATTTCATCTCTGATAGCTCAGCTACGCGGCCTGACGCAGCAGACTGCTCAGAGATGAAAAGGCAGGACACAATGAGCGCGCACAGCCGCATCTACACGCTGCGCGCCGCTCCGCTTGCAGTGTGTCACAGCCTTAAATTGGAAAGTTGTTTAAAATTGCATGCCCTATCTGAATCATGAAAGTTTAATATTGACTAGACTGTCCCTTTAATTTTTACATTTTTTTAATGCTGTTCAAACGGATATGAAAATATCAGGAAATGCATAGTTGTGCATAGCTGATCCCTATGGATAGACAGCTCACTAGCTCATAAGAACAACTCCCAAAACTATCAGAAGATAGAAACACATAGAAGTATGAATATATATATATATATAAAGTTTTTCGTCTTATGCCTGTGGAGGGTGACACTGTCAACAAGCACAGCTTTGTGTATTGTCTTTATCAGCCAGTGAACAATCGATTCCATGCACTCGACGTTGCGCATAAACATGCCCTTCTGTTACATTCAACCCCAATATTGTGTCTATATAGCTTTTTTTCATGCAACAAAATATTTTCTAAATATTGCAGGCTTTTCCTACATGCATTACATCAATTTGTTTTAATGTGTTCATATTTAAAGTGAATGTAAATTTTGAGTCTAAAGTGCCCGGTTTTTAAAAATTTGATTAAAATCAGGGGCACTTTAAGTCATCAAAATTTACATTTCACTTGTGTTGGGAAAAAATACTTACCTTTTAATCTTGACAGCTGCTCCAGCTTCC
Source organism: Bombina bombina (assembly GCF_027579735.1). Classification (NCBI taxonomy): domain Eukaryota; kingdom Metazoa; phylum Chordata; class Amphibia; order Anura; family Bombinatoridae; genus Bombina; species Bombina bombina. The sequence goes on from NC_069504.1 coordinate 888,927,337, forward strand.
TCCACCCATCGCAAAGCCACTTCTTGGGTCTAAAATGAGGAATCTGGCTTCCTCCAATAACGGCGTTGAATCAGACACGGATTCCGGGGGGGGGGGTCCGTGATTGGAGGATGACAATCCATAATTTATGATGTCAGAAATGGCTTGCGACAACCGGGGTAGCTGGAGCAGCTGTCAAGATTAAAAAGTATTTTTTTCCCCAACACAAGTGAAATGTAAATTTTGATGACTTAAAGTGCCCTGTTTCTAATAAAAAAAAAAACAAAAAAAAAAACAGACACTTTAGACTCAAAATTTACATTCACTTTAACACTGATACTAAATGTATGAAACTGTTTTTTCTCTCAAATTACAATCGAGTTAACCTATTCATGTCTAAATAATTAATTGGCTAAATATTTATTTTTTCCCAGTCCATTTCATATTATAAAAGGAAAGAATGTAAAAGATGCACATACACAGATATAATAAATAGTGTAAGTAGAAAAGTGTGTGAATAAATAGTGTAAGTAGAAAAGTGTGTGAATAAATAGTGTAAGTAGAATAGAAGTCTGTGAGTATTGAAACTACTAAAGTATTTCTGCAAAAGAAAACTTCAAAACCTCAAATCCCGTGAGCATACACACATAACGGAAATACAGAAGAAGAACATTATGGTTACATATATGCAGTCCATTTTGAAATATATTTATTGAGCAATTAGCTGCCACAAAGGGTTGAAGCAATGCGTTACTGACCCTCAGGCAACCAATAGATGTAACGCTAAACTTTTTCTGCACTAGTTAAAAGAGGGGTTGTTTACATACAATGCATCATGATGATGCCTGTATTATACACTCATGCCGTCCTATTTCTTTGCTTTTATATACAACAAAAGGGCGCATTATACAGATGCACATGACATACAGATTGCGCGTAGGTTATTTTACCCAAAATCCTGGTCCATGGCCTTGAAAAAGTACTTGACGTGGCTCCGGCCCAGCGCCGCCTTGAAGTCCCGCAGTCGAATTTCTTGGGCCGGAACGGGTACCTTCACCAGGTAAGGAGTCTCCTCCTCATCCAGGTGATAGATCACCTTGGTCTCGTTGCACGCCATCCTGAGGCCTAACACACCACGGAGCCTCGGCCTCTAGTAAAACTTAACACCCCCCCAACTGAGGGGTGGACGTAGCTGCAGGGATGCGCCTGACGTCAGCTCGCGAACACACAGTAGGGCGGGAAGCAGCGGCGTACACGCCTACTGTGGGTAATGGGGTCGTGTGTGACGTCACGCTGAACGGTGCGATACTCTGCGATTTGACGATTTGGAAAGATGTACTCGGGTATGATGGAGTAACACATCATATTTGCGTGGTAACCTAATAAACACATTTATATTATACCTTGTGTACTTGGTATTTAAAATTGGGTAAATTGTTCTGAAACTTAAATTTACATAATACCTATATGCTAAACCGTTTGAAAGTGATGCAACAAATCTGTAAAAAAAAGTTGACAAGAAAGTATCATGAACATCTCAAATTGAGATGTTCATGATACTTGTCAAGTTTTTTACAAGAGCATTTACTATTGTGAGTTGAAGAATTTTTTTGGTAAAATAAATTCCATTGTACATTGAGATTCTCAATGTAAAATGGAATTTATTTTACCAAAAAATTTCTTCAACTCACAATAGTAAATGCTCTTTAAACAGATATCGTTCAGCTGTCAGCTGCATGTTGAAAAAAAAACAACAGCAGCCAATCAGCTTCATCAGTGCTGATGTCACACTTTTCTTTACTGTGATCTTATGTGATTTCACTTCATACTAACTTCCTTAAACTGAATAGGGGAATAAATAGCATGACTGTGCCTGTGTTCTAGGGAAACGACAAACTTGTGAAATTAGTGAACTGCATCACTCCCTGTGACGTAGCATCAGCTGTTTCACAATGTTTGACCATACTGCGCATGCGTGCCAGCATCATTACATACCTGCCCGCACACTTCACTGCTACAGTTTCAAGACCCGTGAAATTCCTGGACCCTCGTTACCGCGCATGCGTGGAATTTGAAACTGTCAATACGTGCCCCACTTTGCAGTACGTCTATATGCAAGATTCCCATTACAGTTATACAATGACATTAAAGAAATGAATTGTTCAAAACTGTTTGCTTGTTCATACACAATTGTTTTACACAGGAGCTCCCTTTTAAGTTGTTATATAAAAAAATTCTATTTCATTTTTTAATGTCACCATATAACTCCCTGTGACGTAGCATCAGCTGTTTCACTCCCTGTGACGTAGCATCAGCTGTTTCACAATGTTTGACCATACTGCGCATGCGTGCCAGCATCATTACATACCTGCCCGCACACTTCACTGCTACAGTTTCAAGACCCGTGAAATTCCTGTACCCTCGTTACCGCGCATGCGCGGAATTTGAAACTGTCAATACGTGCCCCACTTTGCAGTACGTCTATATGCAAGATTCCCATTACAGTTATACAATGACATTAAAGAAATGAATTGTTCAAAACGGTTTGCTTGTTCATACACAATTGTTTTACACAGGAGCTCCCTTTTAAGTTGTTATATAAAAAAAATTCTATTTCATTTTTTAATGTCACCATATAACTGGAATGGGAATGCGTATAAACATATGCAATATGGGGGCGGTATTGACAGTTTCAAATGCCGCGCTTACACGGTAAAGAGGTTCCAGGAATTTCACGGGTCTCAAAACTATAGCAGTGATGTATGCGGCCAGGTATGTAATGATGCTGGCACACATGCGCAATATGGTTAAACTTTGTGAACAGCTGATCCCACGTCACAGGAAGTGACGTGTTTGCTAATTTCAAGAGCTGCAACAACTAATCGTTATAATCGATTATAAAAATAGTTGTCAACGAATCTCATAATCGATTAGTTGGTTAGCAATTAGTTGGTCTGTGCACTCTAATGAACTCCTGCACATGGTATTGTGTTTTATGGTTATGCCCTTAGCCTAAAGGATGTCTACAGAAGTTTACTTTCCACTTTTTCAGGACAGCATAAGTTTACAATTACTCATGGCATATATGCAACCCAGAAATAATAGGAGTTATCATTTGGATTGTTTTTTATTAAATCAGGTGATTTGGGACTATGCTTTGTATGATATAGTAGTTATTTACACCTAGCCCTAGATTGATGGGAGTTGTTATTTGAATTGTTTGCACAGTTATTAGCGGATCACTTGCTATTGCTGAATATATGTACTGTATAGATAAATATTTATGGCTTTGTCCTGTTATTGATATAAAGTCCTTAGCGCTTTTTTTTATATTTTTAATAAATCTGATAATATGTACCAGATTCAACCTCTATAGGTATACTGTATATCTGTTATTTTTAGAGCAGACTAGATATTTTCCCCTAACCTTATAGCTGGTTATTTACCATTGCATATAGATATTCAAGATATATATATATTTTTTTAAATTAATTTTTTTTTTTTTTAACATAACATATAACATTTGGAGACTCGCAGGTCTCCTACACAAGGTGACATGTATTCTATATTCGGACACAAAGGTCCTATTACAAATCTTATCAAGACATTGAAATATACCGCGTTTCTTCTGGATATTCAAGATATTTTTTATGTTAGAATGAAGTCCAGGCTTACTTTGTTGAGAGGCCCTTTGTATTGGTGGAGAGCTAACAAAGATAAATATCCCCCTTTGTCGAAATTGTCAAAACCCTATATATGCATCTCAGACACCTCAACACCATCTGAGCACTTCTTTACTGCTACAGGCAAAATAGCTGCAAACAGAGAGCCAGCCTCAGACAGGAGCATGTGGTCATGTTGACATTTTTGCATTTCAATGCAAAGTTTCTGAAAAAGTGAATCACAGAATGTTAAAACCCGCATTCGGGCAGCGCTCCAAGCGAACTGGAACTCGCTTGGAGTGCTTTCCCCACACTTGGAAGTGAGATGCCTGGCGTTTTTTAAGCGCTCTGCTGATGTAAGTCCCAGTGCTTCCAGCGTGCTGGAAAAGCTGGGACTTTTCAGAGCAAGCTCAGACGCTTGGAAACATGGCAGCCTCCACACACATGTTGCTCGTGCAGGCTGCCATGTTTATATATATATAAGGAGGAAGGGGTGAATGCCCCGAAACGTCACTGCCGAATAAATATTTGTTGATTTGAAATCCAGAGAGTGCTTATTCCTATTCAGACTATATATATATATATATATTTATATATATAATGATTTTTCGTGTGCTCTAGAGAATGTAGCCCATTTCTTTTCACTTCATACGTAGCGTATGAAGTGAAAATAAATGGGCTACATTCCCTATAGCACACAAAAAATCATATTATATATATATATATAAAAACATAGACCTGACGTTCAAACATTGTGCCTACTATTTCCCTCATGGGGTGGGCTGGCGACGGTATTGGCAAAAAATGGGGGTATTTTGTATTTATTCATAGTATCACCGTTTGTTTCCGTGAATTCAGGGGTGGCAGGGCTACTTGAGTTTCGTTACACACATGCTCAACCCTCTGCAGCCCATTGGCTATTTATTAGCCTTATTTAGTAATAAATAGCCAATGGGCTGCAGAGGGTTGAGCATGTAATACACAAGGGAGCTTAAACGTTCGCATGCACAAAGTCCATTATTTTGCAGCAGATCCCTTTGCGCATGCAAATGTTTTCTCTAAGCTCCCTTGCTTGTGACGTCACCTAGCGCCACGTAATCGCTGGAAGCGAAGTGCCTCCACTAGCTCCTGAGCGCTGCCCAAACGTACCCATAAACAGTGATAGTCTACCTCTTACTAGTTCTGCCTCTTTTCTAACAGTTTGTGGTTTTGTTTTGCTTAAAGAGACATAATACTCATATGCTAAATCACTTGAAACTGATGCAGTATAACTGTAAAAAGCTGACAGGAAAATATCACCTGAACATCGCTATGTAAAAAGGAAGATATTTTACCTCACAATTTCCTCAGCTCAGTAGAGTAAGTTCTGTGTAAAAAGTTATACTTCAGTCACTGCTCATCTGCAGGTAAAAAAAAATAAGGAAATGAACAGCAGCCAATCAGCATCAGCAGTGCTGAGGTCATGAACTCTTTTACTGTGATATCATGAGATTTCACTTAACTCTCATGAGATTTTATAGTAAACCTCCTTTACCTGATTGGTAAAATCAGATGAGAGTGCACGAAAGCTCGCTCCTTCCGCTGTCCCAGGACAGACATACTAATTTGGTGCTTAGAAGTCCTTTACAATGGGATGTGGCTACTGAGGAACTTTTGAGGTAAAATATCTTTCTTTTTTACATAAAGATGTTCAGGTGATATTTTCTAGTCAGCTTTTTACAGCTATGCTGCATCACTTTCAAGTGTTTCAACATTTGGGTATTATGGCCATTTAATTATAAAAAAGTGTTCGGCAGCTTAAAAATTGGACAAACAGTTGTGTTAATGCAAAGCTTTAGTCTGAAGTTTTTATTTGTAACACTCCGTATTTTTTTTTTTTAAATATAGGAAACAATTATTGATTTATTTTTTTTATCCGATTAGTCGAAAAAATAATCGGCCGATTAATCGATAATGAAAATAATGGTTAGTTGCAGCCCTAGTAATTTCACAAGTTCGCCATTTTACCAGAACACCTACACTTGCCAGATACTCAATCCCTAGCAAATCCCAGGACTAACATGCTGATTGGCTGTTTAAAGTCCCTATACAAAGGGACGTAGCTACTGAGAAAATATTGAAGTATAATATCTAACTTTTTTTACATAGTTAAAAGGATATGAAACTCAATTTTTTTTTCTTTCAGGATTCAGATAGACCATGCAATTTTAAGCAACTTTCTAATTTACTCCTATTATTAATTTTTCTTCATTCTCTTAGTGTCTTTATTTGAAAAGCAGGAATGTAAAATTAGGAGCCGGCCCATTTTTGGTTCAGTACCTGGGTAGCGGTGGCTAAATGTAATGATAAATTAGAAAGTTGCTTAAAATTGCATGCTTTATCTGAATCACAAAAAAAGAAAAAAAAATTCAGATTCCTTTTTTTTTATTCATTTTTATTTGATTTTAAATAAACAAAAATACAAAACATAAAAATATTAAAATTCAAAAAGAAAATTTGCACAATGGTTATATTTAGGTCATATGATTGAATCAAGAAAAACATAATTTATGTAAGAACTTACCTGATAAATTCATTTCTTTCATATTAGCAAGAGTCCATGAGCTAGTGACGTATGGGATATACATTCCTACCAGGAGGGGCAAAGTTTCCCAAACCTCAAAATGCCTATAAATACACCCCTCACCACACCCACAATTCAGTTTAACGAATAGCCAAGAAGTGGGGTGATAAAAAAGTGCGAAAGCATATAAAATAAGGAATTGGAATAATTGTGCTTTATACAAAAAAATCATAACCACCATAAAAAGGGTGGGCCTCATGGACTCTTGCTAATATGAAAGAAATGAATTTATCAGGTAAGTTCTTACATAAATTATGTTTTCTTTCATGTAATTAGCAAGAGTCCATGAGCTAGTGACGTATGGGATAATGACTACCCAAGATGTGGATCTTTCCACACAAGAGTCACTAGAGAGGGAGGGATAAAATAAAGACAGCCAATTCCTGATGAAAATAATCCACACCCAAAATAAAGTTTAACGAAAAAACATAAGCAGAAGATTCAAACTGAAACCGCTGCCTGAAGTACTTTTCTACCAAAAACTGCTTCAGAAGAAGAAAATACATCAAAATGGTAGAATTTAGTAAAAGTATGCAAAGAGGACCAAGTTGCTGCTTTGCAGATCTGGTCAACCGAAGCTTCATTCCTAAAAGCCCAGGAAGTAGAAACTGACCTAGTAGAATGAGCTGTAATTCTCTGAGGCGGAGTTTTACCCGACTCAACATAGGCAAGATGAATTAAAGATTTCAACCAAGATGCCAAAGAAATGGCAGAAGCTTTCTGGCCTTTTCTAGAACCGGAAAAGATAACAAATAGACTAGAAGTCTTACGAAAAGATTTCGTAGCTTCAACATAATATTTCAAAGCTCTAACAACATCCAAAGAATGCAACAATTTCTCCTTAGAATTCTTAGGATTAGGACATAATGAAGGAACTACAATTTCTCTACTAATGTTGTTGGAATTCACAACTTTAGGTAAAAATTCAAAAGAAGTTCGCAACACCGCCTTATCCTGATGAAAAATCAGAAAAGGAGACTCACAAGAAAGAGCAGATAATTCAGAAACTCTTCTGGCAGAAGAGATGGCCAAAAGGAACAAAACTTTCCAAGAAAGTAATTTAATGTCCAATGAATGCATAGGTTCAAACGGAGGAGCTTGAAGAGCTCCCAGAACCAAATTCAAACTCCAAGGAGGAGAAATTGACTTAATGACAGGTTTTATACGAACCAAAGCTTGTACAAAACAATGAATATCAGGAAGAATAGCAATCTTTCTGTGAAAAAGAACAGAAAGAGCAGAGATTTGTCCTTTCAAAGAACTTGCGGACAAACCATTATCTAAACCATCCTGAAGAAACTGTAAAATTCTCGGTATTCTAAAAGAATGCCAGGAAAAATGATGAGAAAGACACCAAGAAATATATCTCTCGAGATACAGATTTACGAGCCTGTAACATAGTATTAATCACAGAGTCAGAGAAACCTCTTTGACCAAGAATCAAACGTTCAATCTCCATACCTTTAAATTTAAGGATTTCAGATCCTGATGGAAAAAAGGACCTTGTGACAGAAGGTCTGGTCTTAACGGAAGAGTCCACGGTCGGCAAGAGGCCATCCGGACAAGATCCGCATACCAAAACCTGTGAGGCCATGCCGGAGCTACCAGCAGAACAAACGAGCATTCCTTCAGAATCTTGGAGATTACTCTTGGAAGAAGAACTAGAGGCGGAAAGATATAGGCAGGATGATACTTCCAAGGAAGTGATAATGCATCCACTGCCTCCGCCTGAGGATCCCGGGATCTGGACAGATACCTGGGAAGTTTCTTGTTTAGATGGGACGCCATCAGATCTATTTCTGGAAGTTCCCACATTTGAACAACCTGAAGAAATACCTCTGGGTGAAGAGACCATTCGCCCGGATGCAACGTTTGGCGACTGAGATAATCCGCTTCCCAATTGTCTACACCTGGGATATGAACCGCAGAGATTAGACAGGAGCTGGATTCCGCCCAAACCAAAATTCGAGATACTTCTTTCATAGCCAGAGGACTGTGAGTCCCTCCTTGATGATTGATGTATGCCACAGTTGTGACATTGTCTGTCTGAAAACAAATGAACGATTCTCTCTTCAGAAGAGGCCAAAACTGAAGAGCTCTGAAAATTGCACGGAGTTCCAAAATATTGATCGGTAATCTCACCTCCTGAGATTCCCAAACTCCTTGTGCCGTCAGAGATCCCCACACAGCTCCCCAACCTGTGAGACTTGCATCTGTTGAAATTACAGTCCAGGTCGGAAGCACAAAAGAAGCCCCCTGAATTAAACGATGGTGATCTGTCCACCATGTTAGAGAGTGTCGAACAATCGGTTTTAAAGATATTAATTGAGATATCTTCGTGTAATCCTTGCACCATTGCTTCAGCATACAGAGCTGAAGAGGTCGCATGTGAAAACGAGCAAAGGGGATCGCGTCCGATGCAGCAGTCATAAGACCTAGAATTTCCATGCATAAGGCTACCGAAGGGAATGATTGTGACTGAAGGTTTCGACAAGCTGCAATCAACTTTAGACGTCTCTTGTCTGTTAAAGACAGAGTCATGGACACTGAATCCATCTGGAAACCCAGAAAGGTTACCCTTGTCTGAGGAATCAAAGAACTTTTTGGTAAATTGATCCTCCAACCATGATCTTGAAGAAACAACACAAGTCGATTCGTATGGGATTCTGCTAAATGTAAAGACTGAGCAAGTACCAAGATATCGTCCAAATAAGGAAATACCACAATACCCTGTTCTTTGATTACAGACAGCAGGGCACCGAGAACCTTTGTAAAAATTCTTGGAGCTGTAGCTAGGCCAAACGGCAGAGCCACAAACTGGTAATGCTTGTCCAGAAACGAGAATCTCAGGAACTGATAATGATCTGGATGAATCGGAATATGCAGATATGCATCCTGTAAATCTATTGTGGACATATAATTCCCTTGCTGAACAAAAGGTAAGATAGTCCTTACAGTTACCATCTTGAACGTTGGTATCCTTACATAACGATTCAATATTTTTAGATCCAGAACTGGTCTGAAAGAATTCTCCTTCTTTGGTACAATGAAGAGATTTGAATAAAACCCCATCCCCTGTTCCGGAACTGGAACTGGCATAATTACTTAAGTCAACTCTAGATCTGAAACACATTTCAGAAATGCTTGAGCTTTTACTGGATTTACTGGGACATGGGAAAGAAAAAATCTCTTTGCAGGAGGTCTCAACTTGAAACCAATTCTGTACCCTTCTGAAACAATGTTCTGAATCCAAAGATTGTGAACAGAATTGATCCAAATTTCCTTGAAAAAACGTAACCTGCCCCCTACCAGCTGAGCTGGAATGAGGGCCGCACCTTCATGTGGACTTAGAAGCAGGCTTTGCCTTTCTAGCTGGCTTGGATTTATTCCAGACTGGAGATGGTCTCCAAACTGAAACTGCTCCTGAGGATGAAGGATCAGGCTTTTGTTCTTTGTTGAAACGAAAGGAACGAAAACGATTATTAGCCCTGTTTTTACCTTTAGATTTTTTATCCTGTGGTAAAAAAGTTCCTTTCCCACCAGTAACAGTTGAAATAATGGAATCCAACTGAGAACCAAATAATTTGTTACCCTGGAAAGAAATGGAAAGTAAAGTTGATTTAGAAGCCATATCAGCATTCCAAGTTTTAAGCCATAAAGCTCTTCTAGCTAAAATAGCTAGAGACATAAACCTGACATCAACTCTGATAATATCAAAAATGGCATCACAGATAAAATTATTAGCATGCTGAAGAAGAATAATAATATCATGAGAATCACGATGTGTTACTTGTTGCGCTAAAGTTTCCAACCAAAAAGTTGAAGCTGCAGCAACATCAGCCAAAGATATAGCAGGTCTAAGAAGATTACCTGAACACAGATAAGCTTTTCTTAGAAAGGATTCAATTTTCCTATCTAGAGGATCCTTAAACGAAGTACCATCTGACGTAGGAATAGTAGTACGTTTAGCAAGGGTAGAAATAGCCCCATCAACTTTAGGGATCTTGTCCCAAAATTCTAATCTGTCAGACGGCACAGGATATAATTGCTTAAAACGTTTAGAAGGAGTAAATGAATTACCCAAATTATCCCATTCTTTGGAAATTACTGCAGAAATAGCATTAGGAACAGGAAAAACTTCTGGAATAACCACAGGAGCTTTAAATACCTTATCTAAACGTTTAGAATTAGTATCAAGAGGACCAGAATCCTATATTTCTAAAGCAATTAGTACTTCTTTAAGTAAAGAACGAATAAATTCCATTTTAAATAAATATGAAGATTTATCAGCATCAACCTCTGAGACAGAATCCTCTGAACCAGAGGAATCATCAGAATCAGAATGATGATGTTCATTTAAAAATTCATCTGTAGGGAGAGAAGTTTTAAAAGATTTTTTATGTTTACTAGAAGGAGAAATAACAGACATAGCCTTCTTTATGGATTCAGAAACAAAATCTCTTATATTATCAGGAACATTCTGCACCTTAGATGTTGAAGGAACTGCAACAGGCAATGGTACTTTACTAAAGGAAATATTATCTGCTTTAACAAGTTTGTCATGACAATCAATACAAACAACAGCTGGAGGAATAGCTACCAAAAGTTTACAGCAGATACACTTAGCTTTGGTAGATTCAGCACTTGACAGCGATTTTCCTGTAGTATCTTCTGACTCAGATGCAACGTGAGACATCTTGCAATATGTAAGAGAAAAAAACAACATATATATAAAGCAAAATTGATCAAATTCCTTAAATGACAGTTTCAGGAATGGGAAAAAATGCCAAAGAACAAGCTTCTAGCAACCAGAAGCAATAAAAAATGAGACTTAAATAATGTGGAGACAAAAGCGACGCCCATATTTTTTCGCGCCAAATAAGACGCCCACATTATTTGGCGCCTAAATCCTTTTTGGCGCCAAAAATGACGCCACATCCGGAACGCCGACATTTTTGGCGCAAAATAACGTCAAAAAAATGACGCAACTTCCGGCGACACGTATGACGCCGGAAACGGAAATAGAATTTTTGCGCCAAAAAAGTCCGCGCTAAGAATGACGCAATAAAATGAAGCATTTTCAGCCCCCGCGAGCCTAACAGCCCACAGGGAAAAAAGTCAAATTTTTAAGGTAAGAAAAATGTTAAATTAAAATGCATTATCCCAAATATGAAACTGACTGTCTGAAAATAAGGAAAGTTGAACATTCTGAGTCAAGGCAAATAAATGTTTGAATACATATATTTAGAACTTTATAAACAAAGTGCCCAACCATAGCTTGGAGTGTCACAGAAAATAAGACTTACTTACCCCAGGACACTCATCTACATATAGCAGATAGCCAAACCAGTACTGAAACGAGAATCAGCAGAGGTAATGGTATATATAAGAGTATATCGTCGATCTGAAAAGGGAGGTAAGAGATGAATCTCTACGACCGATAACAGAGAACCTATGAAATAGATCCCGTAGAAGGAGATCACTGCATTCAAATAGGCAATACTCTCCTCACATCCCTCTGACATTCACTGCACGCTGAGAGGAAAACCGGGCTCCAACTTGCTGCGGAGCGCATATCAACGTAGAATCTAGCACAAACTTACTTCACCACCTCCATCGGAGGCAAAGTTTGTAAAAACTGAATTGTGGGTGTGGTGAGGGGTGTATTTATAGGCATTTTGAGGTTTGGGAAACTTTGCCCCTCCTGGTAGGAATGTATATCCCATACGTCACTAGCTCATGGACTCTTGCTAATTACATGAAAGAAAAGTATATATTTAATACATAGGTCACATATTACCAAGTTCTGTTTGCATATTAGGTTATAGTCCGCAAGAAGAAAAACAATGATATTTCATATTGAGACCTTTAAGGCTGTGACACACTGCAAGCGGAGCGACGTGCAGCGTGTACATGCAGCTGTGTGCGCTCAGTGTGTCCTGCCTTTTCATCTCTGAGCACTCTGCTGCGTCAGGACGCGTAGCTGAGCGCTCAGAGATGAAATATTTGAACTTCAGAAGCGATGCGACGCGGATCGAAGCAGCTGCTTCGCCTCGCGCCACATCGCTTGCAGTGTGTCACAGCCTTTATTCACTTATTTATTACTTGTACCGTAAGGAAGGATTATGAAGTATTTTGTCTCGAGTTGTTATATTCATCCCAGAGGAAAACTAATGAGTGGTAATCAGAAATTTTTGGATGTTAGAAGGAATTTGTATATTTCTAAAGAGAGGTTAGAGGTCACCTTCCTGTGCCATTCTATCTTTGAGGGGACTTCAATAAGTTGGTGTGAATGGGTTTCTGAGGATGGGGTATTTTAAGAAAATTTCTATTTCAGAAATTACTTCCACCCAATAAGAATAAATCATTCGGCAGGACCACAAAATATGGGCCATGGTACCCGTTTCTCCATATCGTCTCAAGCAAGAGCTGTATATATATTTTTGCTAGTCTGTGTGGAGTTATATACCATCATGTTTGTATTTTGGTGTTTAATTCTACTATCCCCACTGAGGAGGATTTGGCAGAGTGTAGAAATATAGTATGCCAATCTTTATCTGATAAATCCTTACCCAACTTTTTAGACCAAGTTATTATTTTATTATTATACTTTATTTATGAAGCGTCAACATATTCTGCAGCGCTGTCCATGGGTACAATTCACTTAAATACAACAATTTTTTTAAAATGGAAGAGACAAGACAAAGTTTGTTAAACACATACAGGTGGAATTGAGGGCTCTATTCCCATGGGAACTTACAATCTAGAAGGGTACAAGGTTGAGAAACAGGAGGTGAGGACTGCAAGAGTGAGATTGAAATTAATACATAGTTAGATGAGGGAAGTATTAGGTAAGTGGAATTAATTTATTACTGAGTTGAGTGGTAGGCTTCTCTGAACAAAAAAGTCTTCAGGGAGCATTTAAAAGAAGAAAGATTAGGGGAAAGTCTGACAGCACAAGGGAGAGTGTTCCAGAGGGTAGGTGCTGCACGACGGAAGTCCTGCAGTCTAGCATGGGAAGAGGTGATAGTCGAAGATGCAAGGAGCAGGTCATGGTTAGATCTTAGTGGGAAGGCTGGGGTATACTTGTTTGATTAGAGAGGATAGGTAGTGGGGAGCGGCGTTGGTGAGAGCTTTGTATGTAAGGGTGAGAATGTAGACTTTAATTCTGCTGTACATAGGGAGCCAATGAAGGGACTCGCAGAGAGGTGCAGCAGATACAGAGCGACGGAAAAGGTGGATTAGCCTGGCAGAGGCATTAAGGATGGATTGAAGTGGGGAGAGGCGGGAAAGAGGAAGACCAGTAACTAGGTTATTGCAGTAGTCAATTTGGGAAATAGCAAGTTAGTGTATTATTTGCTTAGTGGTGTTAGCGCTCAGGAAAGGGGGTAAATCTTGGAAATATTGCGTAGGTGGTTGCGGCAGGATGAAGAAAGCGATTGGATGTGGGGGATGAAGGATAGATTTGAGTCAAGTGTTACTCTGAGGCAGCGGACTTGGGGAGATGGTGATGACGTCGACAGGGATAGAAAAGTCAGAAGTCGGTATAGAGCTAGAGGGGGGGGGGGGGATTAGAAGAAGCTCAGTCTTGGACATGTTAATCTTTAGGTGGTGAGAGGCCATCCTGGAAGAAATGCCAGATAAGCAGTTGCTGACATGAGAAATGACAGAGGGAGAGAGTGCATGGGGGGAGAGGTAGATCTGGGTGTCATCAGCATAGAGGTGATAGTTGAAGCCATAACTGTTGATAAGTTTACCCAGTGAAGAAATATAAATGGAGAAGAGTAGAGGACCCAGAGAAGATCCTTAAGGTACTCCAACAGACAGAGGCATTGGAGAGGAGGAGTCACCAGCAAATGACACAGAAAAAGACCTGTGAGAAAGATAAGAGTGAATCCAAGAAAGAGCAGTGTCGCAAAGGCCAAGAGAGATTAGGGTCTGTAGGAGGAGGGGATGGTCAACTGTGTCGAAGGCAGCTTAGAGGTCAAGTAAGACGTATAGAGTAGTGGCCATTACTTTTAGCAGAAAGAAGATAGTTAGTAACCTTGGTAAGGACAGTCTCAGTTGAGTGTTTGAGACGTAATCCAGATTGCATGGGGTCAAGTAAGGAGTTGGAGGACAGGAAGTGGGTTAGGCGGTTATAAACTAGTTTTTCCAGGTGTTTTGATGTTAGTGGAAGCAGTAATATAGGGCGGTAGCTTTCAGGAGAATTAGGGTCAAGGGATATAGTATATTTAGGGAGTTTTGGGGAATTATGGGCAGCTAATAATTTGTATGATTGTGAAAGCACTCCTTTAGTGGGTGCTTTTCTGTAGCAAAGCTGCTCAAGAGGTGTTAGAGATCTTTTTAGAAGGCTTCTATTTATGAAGGTTTGAAAGAAATGGAAGAGTTGAAAATAATTCAGCCTGTTTCCAAGAGCAGCATCCCCAATGTCTGGTTAAAGCCTACTTTTGCTGTTGATTAGTACTGAATAGCATGGGGCCAGTCTGTGCAAGCAGGACATATTTTTCAATTCTCAATCTACTCCACTGGGAAAGCAAGGGTTTCTAAACAAAGATGTTAGTGGAGAAGGGTTGGAGGAGAGTGAGTTGATTGAATACTTTTATCCCATTGCTTAAATGTCTCTGATACGATGGAAAGGTTGAAGGTACTCAAGATTCTGTGGGATTGTGGGAGCCAACACGAGCTTCTGAGTTGCGGGCATTGAGAAAAGAGCTGTTCTAGTGTCACCTATTCCTTATATTCTGAGCTTCTGCACCAATCATAGACTATTAATAGAGTAGCCGCCTGATGATAAAGTGATATATTGGGTACTCTCAGTCCTCCCTGTTCTCTTGATCTATACAGAATGTATTTTCTATTCTCGGGTGTCGTCCCATCCAAATAAAATTATTGAAAACTTTTTACACTTTATTCAGGAATTAATCTGGTAAGGGGATAGGTAGCGTCTGAAATATGTACAGGACGTGGGGTAATATTGTAATTTTAAATGCTTCCTCTCTCCCAATCCAGGACAAGTATTTTTGAAGCCGTTGATTAAGGTCATTTTGGCAGGATCTCAAGAGTGCGTCATAGTTTAGTGAAAATAGTAATCTATGGTCTGCTGAATTATGGACCCCTAAATATTTTAAGGATTGTTTTTGGAATTTTAGATTCTTTGTAATTGAGCTATCTGTTCACCTGACATCATGATTCCTAAGATTTCAGTCTTAGCTAAATTAACTTTGAAATTGGAATGATAACCGTATGTTCTAATTCCGTAAAAAGTTCTCTAAGCGAGTCATGAGGTGATGTAAGAGATAGAAAAACATCTGCATATAATGATAATTTAAATGTGTGTTGTTCTACTGCTACTCCTTGAATTTTGTCGTTAAATCTAATCTTAGTGGCCAACACTTCCATAGCCAGGATGAAGAGGAGTGGCGACAGGGTTTCATATCCCTTTAAAGGTGATATTTTTTTTTATATATTTTTTTTATTAAAGTTTTCAATTTTACAATCCATACAAGAGACACAACATAAATTGCAACAGGTATACAAATTAAAAAAAAACATTAATTTAATTTATCTTTTAAAGATATTAACTATACAATATTAGTGACCATCCTTGCATAAATGTTTACAGTTAATAAAATGATTTTCTATGTTGACAATTGAAAGGAACTTCAAAAGAATAAAATACCATATCTTTAATACTATATATAGTCTAGAAAATATAACAAATGTATCATCATAATTTCAATATCTATAATATTCTTACACCTAATTTTATAATTAAATTCCTTTCTCGCTTCTTCTCTTTAATCCCTTAATGACTAGCGACATACCCTGTACGTCGCTGGTCTTTCTATGGGGGTGTATTCGTGGCAAGACATGTGCTATTACAGCCAGACAATCCCTTAACGACCAGCGGCGTACAGGGTACGTTGCGGTCGTTAAGGAGTTAATGTATTCCTTATATTTTACCCAAAACACAAAAATAGAGAAATGTGCCAAACAATATTATCTATTATTCTATTATTTACCCCATACTATAATTGTCAACACAAAGGAGAGGAGGAGGGGGTAATGAGAAAATATATAGACTATTTGTCTTTGTACTTCAAAATTTTGGCTTTAAATAGTCACCTCATTTTTGAAAAAAATAATAATACATTTACCTGATTTTAATTGTGTGTCTACTTGTTCAATTTATAATTGTCTCCTAAGTTAATTAATGAAATGTATTATCTTATTGTTTAAGATAATATATCTTCTTGTCCTGAATTATGGCATTTAAAACAAAAGGATACATTCCCAAATTCAATATAACTATTTAGAAAAAATATATGCTGAATATTACATTTTATTATTTTTTTAACTGACTTGCTACTCTGAAACTATGAATAACATTTGACCTTGGAAATGAGCATTAAAATATTTAGGGCAGATTACAAGTGGAATGTTATTTTAACTGCTCCCGCTCCTGCATTAACTACGCTAGAAGTAACTTTATGCACACGTCGGGTTGTGCTCGTATTACAAGTAAACTTTTTTCGCTCACACACTAACGAAACGTATATATACACGATTATATATAGGTATAGCTATATACAGATATATATATATACAGGTAGCCCTCAGTTTACGCCGAGGTTAGGTTCCAAAAGGAATGGTTGTAAATCGAAACCGTTGTAAATTGAAACCCAGTTTATAATGTAAGTCAATTGTAAGTGAAGGAGTTAGGTTCCAGGACCCTCTCAAAATTGTCATAAGTAACACCTAATACATTATTTTTAAAGCTTTGAAATGAAGACTTTAAATGCTAAACAGCATTATAAACCTAATAAAATAATCACACAACACAGACTTCACTTGCATTCTTCTGCAAACAGTTCTTTCTATGCATTCCAATCTGGACTGATTTATAGAAAGGAAGATCTTGTTCCTTTGAAATCTGCTCGATAGCTCAGGTCTGGTTAAACTGATTAATTTCAGCTTGCTTGGCTTTGCTGCAACACAAGCGGACAGCTCCACCTACTGGCTATTTTAATAAATGCACTGCTTCTCAATGCTCATATGACTGCAAAAAAAGGTTGTTATTCTGAAACGGTGTAAATTGAACCGTTGTAAACCGAGGGCCACCTGTGTATATATATATATATAGGAATATCTATTTAAAAATACTTAGAACATATTTCCATATGTAAAGAACACTGGAATGAGAAATATTTATAGTACATACACAGTTTAACACTTTTTAAAATATGAATATTGCCTACATATGTTTTTAAATGTTTTCATCTACTTAACTGCAAAGGGCTCTAATACACATATATATATGTGTGTGTGTGTATACATATGTATTTATGTGTTTATATATGTCTGTAAATACATATATAAATACATATATAAATACATATGTACAACCATATATACATACTGTATGAATATATATATATATATATATATATATATATATATATATATATATATATATATATATATATATATATAAAAAGGAAGAAGAGGACAGACCACTATTATCCAGCACAAGACTGTAACTCAATAAATATTCAAAGCAACCCCATACGGAAAACCAGAAAGAACTAGAGGGAAATAAAAGCAGAAGACAACCCTGATTCAGTTAATAACATAATTTATGCTTACCTGATAAATTCCTTTCTCCTGTAGTGTAGTCAGTCCACGGGTCATCCATTACTTATGGAATATTTCTCTTCCTAACAGGAAACTGCAAGAGAATTACCCAGCAGAGCTTGCTATATAGCTCCTCCCCTCACCTATCATAGTCAGTCATTCGACCAAAGCAGACGAGAAAGGAGGAACCATAGGGTACAGTGGTGACTGGAGTTTAATTAAAATTTAGACCTGCCGTAAAAACAGGGCGGGCCGTGGACTGACTACACTACAGGAGAAAGGAATTTATCAGGTAAGCATAAATTATGTTTTCTCCTGTTAAGTGTAGTCAGTCCACGGGTCATCCATTACTTATGGAATACCAATACCAAAGCTAAAGTACACGGATGAAGGGAGGGACAAGGCAGGAACATTAAACAGAAGGAACCACTGCCTGAAGTACCTTTCTCCCAAACACAGCCTCCGACGAAGCAAAAGTGTCAAATTTGTAAAATTTTGAAAAAGTGTGAAGCGAAGACCAAGTCGCAGCCTTGCAAATCTGTTCAACAGAGGCCTCATTTTTAAAGGCCCAGGTGGAAGCCACAGCTCAAGTAGAATGAGCTGTAATCCTTTCAGGAGGCTGCTGTCCAGCAGTCTCATAGGCTAAGCGTATTATGCTACAAAGCCAAAAAGAGAGAGAGGTAGCCGAAGCCTTTTGACCTCTCCTCTGTCCAGAGTAAATGACAAACAGGGAAGACGAAAATCCTTAGTTGCCTGCAAATAGAATTTCAGGGCACGGACTACGTCCAGATTATGCAAAAGTCGTTCCTTCTTTGAAGAAGGGTTAGGACACAGAGATGGAACAACAATCTCTTGATTGATATTCCTGTTAGTAACTACCTTAGGTAAGAACCCAGGTTTAGTACGCAGGACTACCTTGTCTGAATGAAAAATCAGATAAGGAGAATCACAATGTAAGGCAGATAACTCAGAGACTCTTCGAGCCGAGGAAATAGCCATCAAAAACAGAACTTTCCAAGATAACAACTTGATATCAATGGAATGAAGGGGTTCAAATGGAACGCCTTGAAGAACATTAAGAACTAAGTTTAAGCTCCACGGCGGAGCAACAGACTTAAACACAGGCTTAATCCTAGTTAAAGCCTGACAGAAAGCCTGAACGTCTGGAACTTCAGCCAGACGTTTGTGTAGAAGAATAGACAGAGCAGAAATCTGTCCCTTTAACGAACTAGTAGATAAGCCCTTTTCTAAACCCTCTTGTAGAAAGGACAATATCCTAGGAATCCTAACCTTACTCCATGAGTAACTCTTGGATTCGCACCAACGTAAATATGTACGCCATATTTTATGGTAAATTTTTCTGGTAACAGGCTTCCTAGCCTGTATTAAGGTATCAATAACCGCCTCCGAGAAACCACGCTTTGATAGAGTCAAGCGTTCAATCTCCATGCAGTCAGCCTCAGAGAAATTAGATTTGGATGTTTGAAAGGACCCTGAATTAGAAGGTCCTGTCTCAGAGGCAGAGACCACGGTGGACAGGACGACATGTCCACTAGGTCTGCATACCAGGTCCTGCGTGGCCACGCAGGCGCTATCAGAATCACCGAAGCTCTCTCCTGTTTGATCTTGGCAATCAAACGAGGAAGCATTGGGAATGGTGGAAACACATAAGCCATGTTGAAGACCCAAGGGGCTGTCAGAGCATCTATCACCACCGCTCCCTGGTCCCTGGACCTGGATCCGTAACAAGGAAGCTTGGCGTTCTGACGAGACGCCATGAGATCCAGATCTGGTTTGCCCCAACGACGAATCAGTTGAGCAAAGACCTCCGGATGGAGCTCCCACTCTCCCGGATGAAAAGTCTGGCGACTTAGAAAATCCGCCTCCCAGTTCTCCACGCCTGGGATGTAGATCACTGACAGGTGGCAAGAGTGAGACTCTGCCCAGCGAATTATCTTTGAGACTTCCAACATCGCTAGGGAACTTCTGGTTCCCCCTTGATGGTTGATGTAAGCCACAGTCGTGATGTTGTCCGACTGAAATCTGATGAACCTCAGAGTTGCTAACTGAGGCCAAGCTAGGAGAGCATTGAATATTGCTCTTAACTCCAGAATATTTATTGGGAGGAGTTTCTCCTCCTGAGTCCATAATCCCTGAGCTTTCAGGGAATTCCAGACTGCTCCCCAGCCTAGAAGGCTGGCGTCTGTTGTTGCAATCGTCCAATCTGGCCTGCGAAAGGTCATCCCCTTGGACAGATGTGGCCGAGAGAGCCACCATAGAAGAGAATCTCTGGTCCTTTGATCCAGATTTAGTAGGGGGGACAAATCTGAGTAATCCCCGTTCCACTGACTTAGCATGCACAATTGCAGCGGTCTGAGATGCAGGCGCGCAAATGGTACTATGTCCATTGCCGCTACCATTAAGCCGATTACTTCCATGCACTGAGCTACTGACGGGTGTGGAATGGAGTGAAGGACACGGCAAGCATTTAGAAGTTTTAATAACCTGGCCTCTGTCAGGTAAATTTTCATCTCTACAGAATCTATAAGAGTCCCTAGAAAGGGAACTCTTGTAAGTGGTAATAGAGAACTCTTTTCCACGTTCACCTTCCACCCATGCAACCTCAGAAATGCCAGAACTATCTCTGTATGAGACTTGGCAGTTTGAAAACTTGACGCTTGTATCAGAATGTCGTCTAGGTACGGAGTCACCGCTATGCCTCGCGGTCTTAGTACCACCAGAAGTGATCCTAGAATTTTTGTAAAGATTCTTGGGGCCGTAGCTAATCCGAAGGGAAGAGCTACAAACTGGTAATGCCTGTCTAGGAAGGCAAATCTCAGATACCGGTAATGGTCCTTGTGAATCGGTATGTGAAGGTAAGCATCCTTTAAGTCCACCGTGGTCATGTACTGACCCTCTTGGATCATGGGAAGGATGGTTCGAATAGTTTCCATTTTGAATGATGGAACCCTTAGAAATTTGTTTAGGATTTTTAAGTCCAAGATTGGTCTGAAGGTTCCCTCTTTTTTTGGGAACCACAAATAGATTTGAATAGAATCCCTGCCCGTGTTCCGTCCGCGGAACTGGGTGGATTACCCCCATTAGTAAGAGGTCTTGTACACAGCGTAGAAACGCCTCTTTCTTTGTTTGGTTTGCTGATAACCTTGAAAGATGAAATCTCCCCCGTGGAGGAGAAGTTTTGAAGTCCAGGAGATTTCCCTGAGATATGATCTCCAACGCCCAGGGATCCTGGACATCTCTTGCCCAAGCCTGGGCGAAGAGAGAAAGTCTGCCCCCCACTAGATCCGTTTCCGGATAGGGAGCCCTCTCTTCATGCTGTCTTGGGGGCAGCAGCAGGTTTCTTGGCCTGCTTGCCCCTGTTTCAGGACTGGTTAACTTTCCAGCCCTGCCTGTAACGAGCAACAGCTCCTTCCTGTTTTGGAGCGGAGGAAGTTGATGCTGCTCCTGCCTTGAAGTTACGAAAGACACGAAAATTAGACTGTTTGGCCTTTGATTTGGCCCTGTCCTGAGGTAGAGCATGGCCCTTACCTCCCGTAATGTCAGCAATAATTTCTTTCAAGCCGGGCCCGAATAAGGTCTGCCCTTTGAAAGGAATATTAAGCAATTTGGATTTAGAAGTCACGTCAGCTGACCAGGATTTAAGCCACAGCGCTCTGCGCGCTTGAATGGCGAATCCGGAGTTCTTAGCTGTAAGTTTGGTTAAGTGTACGACGGCATTAGAAACAAATGAGTTAGCTAGCTTAAGGGTTTTAAGCTTGTTCATAATTTCATCCAATGGAGCTGTGCGAATGGTCTCTTCCAGAGACTCAAACCAGAATGCCGCCGCAGCAGTAACAGGCGCAATGCATGCAAGGGGTTGTAATATAAAACCTTGTTGAACAAACATTTTCTTAAGGTAACCCTCTAACTTTTTATCCATTGGATCTGAAAAAGCACAGCTATCCTCCACCGGGATTGTGGTGCGCTTAGCCAAAGTAGAAACTGCTCCCTCCACCTTAGGGACCGTCTGCCATAAGTCCCGTGTGGTGGCGTCTATAGGAAACATTTTTCTAAATATAGGAGGTGGTGAAAAGGGCACACCGGGTCTATCCCACTCCTTGTTAACAATTTCTGTAAGCCTTTTAGGTATAGGAAAAGCGTCAGTACACACCGGTACCGCAAAATATTTATCCAGCCTACATACTTTCTCTGGAATTGCAACTGTGTTACAATCATTCAGAGCCGCTAATACCTCCCCTAGCAATACGCTGAGGTTCTCAAGCTTAAATTTAAAATTTGAAATTTCTGAATCCAGTTTACCCGGATCAGACCCGTCACCCACAGAATGAAGCTCTCCGTCCTCATGTTCTGCAAATTGTGACGCAGTATCAGACATGGCTCTACCATTATCAGCGCGCTCTGTTCTAACTCCAGAGTGATCGCGCTTACCTCTTAATTCTGGCAATTTAGACAGTACTTCTGTCATAACAGTAGCCATGTCTTGCAAAGTGATTTGTATGGGCCGCCCTGATGTACTTGGCACCACAATATCACGCACCTCCTGAGCGGGAGGCGAAGGTACTGACACGTGAGGAGAGTTAGTCGGCATAACTTCCCCCTCGTTGTCTGGTGATAATTTCTTAACATATAAAGTTTGACTTTTATTTAAAGTGACATCTATACATTGAGTGCACAAATTTCTATTGGGCTCCACATTGGCCTTTAAACATAGTGAACAAAGAGATTCATCTGAGTCAGACATGTTTAAACAAAACTAGCAATGAGACTAGCAAACTTGGAAATATTTTTCAAAATTAATTTACAAGCAATATAAAAAACGTTACTGTGCCTTTAAGAAGCACAGAAAAACTAACACAGTTGAAATAACAATGATCAAAAATAGTTATAGCAACCAAATTTTCACAGTAAATGTATTAAGTTAGCAAAGGATTGCACCCACCAGCAAATGGATGATTAACCCCTTAGTACCCAAAAACGGATAACAATTATATAATTAACGTTTTTCTCACAGTCAAATACACTGTCACAGGACTACTGTGACTGATTACCTCCCTCAAAATGGATTTTGAAGACCCCTGAGCTCTCTAGAGACGATCTGGATCATGGAGGATGAAGTAGACAGATTGTGACTGAATTTTTACTGTGTAAAAAAGCGCTAAAATAGACCCCTCCCACTCATATTACAACAGTGGGGAAGCTCAGAAACTGTTTCTATGCAGAAAACAAAAATGGCCATGTGGTAAAAATCATGCCCTAATAAGTTTTATCACCAAGTACCTCACAAAAACGATTAACAAGCCAGTAAAACGTTTTAAACATACATTTAAAAGTTATGTATTATTATTTACAAGCCTGCTACCAGTCGCTTTTACTGCAGTTAAGGCTCATACATTATTTCAGTATTTACAGTATTTTCAGAGTCAATTCCATTCCTTAGAAAATACATTCAGTGCACATACAAACACACATCAGCCTGATACCAGTCGCTATCGCTGCATTTAAGGCTGAACTTACTTTACAATGGTATCAGCAGTATTTTCTCAGTCAATTCCATTCCTCAGAAAATAAATTACTGCGCATACCTCATTTGTTGCAGGGGGGCCCTGCATGCTATTCCCCTTCTCTGAAAGTACCTCACGCCTCAGATGAGAAACAGCCAGTGGATCTTAGTTACGTCTGCTAAGACCATAGAAAAACCCAGGCAGATTCTTCTTCTAATGCTGCCTGAGAATAAACAGCACACTCCGGTGCCATTTAAAAATAACAAACTTTTGATTGTAGAAATAAACTAAGTTAAAAAAAAACACCACAGATCTCTCACAGCTTCCTACTAGTTAGGCTGCAAGAGAATGACTGACTATGATAGGTGAGGGGAGGAGCTATATAGCAAGCTCTGCTGGGTAATTCTCTTGCAGTTTCCTGTTAGGAAGAGAAATATTCCATAAGTAATGGATGACCCGTGGACTGACTACACTTAACAGGAGAAATATTATTTAGTATTAAAGGGACACTCAACCCAAATTTTTTCTTTCGTAATTTAGATAGAGCATGAAATTTTAAGCAACTTTCTAATTTTCTTCATTCTCTTGGTATCTTTATTTGAAATGTAAGAATGTAAGTTTAGATGCCGGCCCATTTTTGGTGAACAACCTGGGTTGTCTTTGCTGATTGGTGGATAAATTCATCCACCAATAAAAAAGTGCTGTCCAGAGTTCTGAACCTAAAAAAAAAAGCTTAGATGCTTTATTTTTCAAATAAAGATAGCAAGAGAACGAAAAAAAAATTGATAATAGGAGTAAATTAGAAAGTTGCTTAAAATTGCAGACTCTATGTGAAAAAATTTGGGTTCAGTGTCCCTTTAACAATTGGCAACAAAAATATAGACAATTTGTTTCAAATGGGCAATATAAACTCCATAGTAAAAAAGGGGAGAAGTCCTACAACAAGGTCCATTAATGTGAATCTTTTTACTGTGCAGTTTATATTGCCCATTTGAAACAAATTGTCTATATTTTTGTTGCCAATTGTTAATACTAAATAATATATTAACTGAATCAGGGTTGTCTGCTTTTCTTTACCTCTAGTTCTTTCTGGTTTTCTGTATGGGGTTGCTTTGAATATTTATTGAGTTACAGTCTTGTGCTGGATAATAGTGATCTGTCCTCTTCTTCCTTCTTTATATCACTAAAATTTACCACTATCGTGCACCACTACAGGTGTATCCCATTATGGGAACATTATGTTCTGTGTATGAGTCTCAATTTATTATACTAGTTGTGCCGATATGTATATATTCTCAAAATATATATATATATATATGTATATATATATATATTTATATTTACAAATTTATAATAAGATCCGCACTCACCAGCAACCTCAACCACTCTGTGCACGGCCACTAATCAATCCAGAAGATGGGCAGCATGTAGAAAAGGATTCCGGTGTAAATCCCACAATATCCACAGCAGCACAAAAAGCTAGCACCATTGCATTGCTTGTCCTGGGAGACTTGTTTCATGTGACCAAGGCCTCCTGGTTGGGGCCGAAACGTTATAATTTTTCTACAATAAAAGGTGATATTCATTATCTTTGGTGCTGGCTTTCTTGTGCTGCTGTGGATATTGTGGGATTTACACCGGAATCCTTTTCTACATGCTGCCCTTCTTCTATATATATATATATATATATATATATATATATATATATATACACATATAAGGCAAAAAATAAAAATGTGTGGTGGTGCACAATTAGCTAAAAATTCCATTGCTTTTAAACTGTGCTAGCTGTCCCAAATAATATGAAATACAACTAAAAAAGGAAGGATTGAACATATATCTAAGTCAATCAAAGCGGGACACAGGCTGCACAAAGTTAATCAAAAGCTTTTATTACCATAAAGCTCAAACAGTTCAAACAGGCCGTCTACCCTCCACCCTATTCCTAAAAATGTGCAACTAAAACCTATTGAATTACATATAATAATAGAACAGGCCGGCCGACTTGCAAGTCAAATTGCAACAATTACAATATTTATCAGCTATGATGTTTGAGACCGTAAAAATATGAACATAATCTCATATGTTAACTTCCATATAGTCCATATAATTTTTCACAGGGCCCCAAAAATGCAGTTGTACTAATTATTAAGGAAAGTTCAAAAGTCCAGGCACATTAGTGTCAAAATCACGCTCTGGTCTGTATGATTCCTTCAGATATCTGTACAATGTGGCAACATCATTACTACTGTATTATATCATTTCGTGCATATGACTGGCTCCATAATTAACTCAAATCTCTTTAATAGACAACGCACAATGTACTTTCAAGCCTTATCAAGAAATAATTTCAGCTGTACCTGCTTCCCAGTCGGATCAATCTGAAAAATTCTTTGTTTGTTTCTGGCCTCTTCGCTTGCTTACCGCTATGTACGCTTCAGCGTTGCTATTCAGATTCAAATTTCGCTGGCTCCTGTGCATGCTCAATTATACTGCTGTTATACAAGCGAATGCTGTTTAAGGGGTGGACTTTCGAGCCAATGGTAGTATAAAGTCTGATACACACCCCTCAACCAATACATCTGATGAGGCCCCGACACTCAGCCCTATGTGAGAGGGGAGAAACGCGTCATGATTGATCATGCACAGGAGCCAGCGAAATTTGAATCCGAATAGCAACGCTGAAGCGTACATAGCGGTAAGCAAGCGAAGAGGCCAGAAACAAACAAAGAATTTTTCAGATTGATCCGACTGGGAAGCAGGTACAGCTGAAATTATTTCTTGATAAGGCTTGAAAGTCTTGCGGTTTACAGCCTGGTCTGTCCTGCCATGGTACATTGTGCGTTGTCTATTAAAGAGATTTGAGTTAATTATGGAGCCAGTCATATGCACGAAATGATATAATACAGCAGTAATGATGTTGCCACATTGTACAGATATCTGAAGGAATCATACAGACCAGAGCGTGTTTTTGACACTAATGTGCCTGGACTTTTGAACTTTCCTTAATAATTAGTACAACTGCATTTTTGGGGCCCTGTGAAAAATTATATGGACTATATGGAAGTTAACATATGAGATAATGTTCATATTTTTACGGTCTCAAACATCATAGCTGATAAATATTGTAATTGTTGCAATTTGACTTGCAAGCCGGCCGGCCTGTTCTATTATTTATGTAATTCACTAGGTTTTAGTTGCACATTTTTAGGAATAGGGTGGAGGGTAGACGGCCTGTTTGAACTGTTTGAGCTTTATGGTAATAAAAGCTTTTGATTAACTTTGTGCAGCCTGTGTCCCGCTTTGATTGACTTAGATATATGTTCAATCCTTCCTTTTCTCCTACATTGGTGTGTCCGGTCCACGGCTTCATCCTTACTTGTGGGATATTCTCATTCCCTACAGGAAATGGCAAAGAGAGCACACAGCAAAAGCTGTCCATATAGCCCCCCCTCTGGCTCAGCCCCCCAGTCATTCTCTTTGCCGCTCTGAACAAGTAGCATCTCCACGGGGATGGTAAAGAGTATGTGGTGTTAGTTGTAGTTTTTATTTCTTCTATCAAGAGTTTGTTATTTTAATATAATGCCTGTTTGTACTATTTACTCTACAACAGAATGTGATGAAGATTTCTGTTAAAAGAGGAGTATGATTGCTGTTCCCACGCAGGACTGTTGAAACCAGAGAACTTCAGTTGGGGGAAACAGTTTGCAGACTTATCTGCTTCAGGTATGACCAGTCTCTTTTCTAACAAGACCTAGTAATGCTAGAAGGCTGTCAGTTTTCCCTTATGGGATCGGTAAGCCATTTTCTTAGACTCAGTAACAGAATTAAGGCTTATAAATTGGGCTCTATGCTGGTTGACACTTTTGTGGGCTAAATCGATTTATTTTTATCATATTTATATGACATTTGGAGTGTTTTGCAAACTTTAAAACACTTTTGGGAACGTTTATTGCGCCTGGCAGTTGTTTAGACGCCTA
This sequence comes from Bombina bombina, assembly GCF_027579735.1. Taxonomy (NCBI): domain Eukaryota; kingdom Metazoa; phylum Chordata; class Amphibia; order Anura; family Bombinatoridae; genus Bombina; species Bombina bombina. Next base: position 888,954,740 of record NC_069504.1, read on the forward strand.
GTCTAGTCAGAAAGGCCCCTTCACTCTGGTATGCAGAGGCAGGAGGCCTCATTTTCGCGCCTCAGTTGCGCAGTTACTTCTATAGGCAGTGCATGCAGCTTCACGTGAGAGGGTCCTGTGGCTTAGAAAAGGACTCAGAAAGGCTTATTTCTGTGGTGAATAACCCCTAAGGAAGGTAAAAGCCACAGCAAAGTCTGTGGCAGGGACTGTAGTGTGTTTTAACCGGTAAATTGGGATTATTAGCTCCGGTTTGCTCATTTAAGGGTTTAGAGACTTGAAATTTGGCGTGCAATAGTTTCAAAGCATTAGGACACTAGGGTATAAATTTCATAAAGATCGGATATTTCTTTGATAGTTTTTCGATCATTCAGAAATAAAGTGTGCTCTTTTTATTATTTAAAGAGACAGTAACGGTTTTGTTTAAAATTGTTTTTATTGCATTAAAAACCTGCCTAAGTCTGTCTAACATGTCTGTACCTTCAGATAGCATATGTTCTGTGTGTATGGAAGCCAAGGTGGTTGACTAAGGAGTGGGAGAAGCCAGGTGTACCTTTTGTTCCACCTCCTATATTCAAGAAAATGTCGACCCCAGAAGGGACGCATGGCAAACGGTCCCGAAGGTAGAGGGGGCAGTTTCAACGTTAGCCAAGCACACAACTATTCCTATAGAGGACAGTTGCGCTTTCAAAGATCCGATGGATAAAAAATTGGAAGGATTGCTTGAAAAGATTTTTGTTCAGCAAGGTTTCCTTCTTCAACCAATTTTGTGCATTATTCCTGTCACCACGGCGGCGTCTTTTTGGTTCGAGGAACTAGAAAATTCGCTCCAAAAGGAGACTCCATATGATGAAGTCATGGACAGAATTCACGCACTATTAAAGTTGGCTAATTCCTTTATTTTGGATGGCGCTTTTCAATTAGCAAAATTAGCGGCGAAAAATTCAGGTTTTGCAATAGTGGCGCGCAGGGCGCATTGGCTAAAATCTTGGTCGGCGGATGTGTCGTCCAAAACAAAATTGCTTAATATTCCTTTCAAAGGTAAGACCCTTTTCGGCCAGAATTGAAGGAGATTATTTCAGATATCACTGGGGGAAAGGGCCATGCCCTTCCACAGGATAGGCCTTTCAAGGCTAAGAACAAATCTAATTTTCGTTCCTTTCGCAATTTCAGAAACGGACCAGCTCCTAACTCTGCAGCCTCTAGACAAGAGGGTAACGCTTCCCAGCCTAAACCAGCATGGAAACCATTGCAAGGCTGGAACAAGGTTAAACAGGCCAAGAAGCCTGCTGCTGCTACCAAGACAGCATGAAGGGGTAGCCCCCGATCCGGGACCGGATCTAGTAGGGGGCAGACTTTCTCTCTTTGCTCAGGCTTGGGCAAGAGATGTTCCGGATCCCTGGGCACTAGAAATAGTCTCTCAGGGGTATCTTCTAGAGTTCAAGGAACTTCCTCCAAGGGGACGGTTCTACATGTCTCGCTTATCTTCAGACCAGATAAAGAAACAGGCATTCTTACATTGCGTAGGAGACCTATTAAAGATGGGAGCGATACACCCAGTTCCAACAGCGGAACAAGGTCTGGGTTTTTACTCAAACCTGTTTGTAGTTCCCAAAAAAGAAGGAACTTTCAGGCCAATTCTGGATTTAAAAATTCTAAACAAATTCAAAATGGAAACCATTCGGACGATTTTACCAACGATCCAGGAGGGTCAATATATGACTACCGTGGACTTAAAGAATGCGTACCTGCATATTCCTATCCACAAAGATCATCATCAGTTCCTGAGGTTCGCCTTTCTGGACAAACATTACCAGTTCGTGGCTCTTCCATTCGGTTTAGCCACTGCTCCCAGAATTTTCACAAAGGTGCTAGGGTCCCTTCTAGCAGTCCTAAGGCCGAGGGGCATTGCTGTAGCACCTTATCTAGACGACATTCTAATCCAAGCGTCGTCCCTTTCCAAAGCAAGGGCTCATACAGACATTGTTTTAGCCTTTCTCAGGTCTCACGGGTGGAAGGTGAACATAGAAAAGAGTTCCCTGTCCCCGTCCACAAGGGTTCCCTTTCTGGGAACAATAATAGATTCTGTGGAAATTAAGATTTTTCTGACAGAGGTCAGAAAGTTAAAGCTTCTAAACGCTTGTCGAGTTCTTCAATCTATTCCTCAGCCTTCCATAGCTCAGTGCATGGAGGTAATAGGACTAATTGTTGCAGCAATGGACGTGGTTTCTTTTGCTCGAATTCATTTAAGACAATTGCAACTGTGCATGCTCAAACAGTGGAATGGGGATTATGCAGACTTGTCTCCCCAGATTCAAGTAGACCAGGTAACCAGAGACTCACTCCTCTGGTGGTTGACTCAGGATCACCTGTCTCAGGGAATGAGTTTCCGCAGACCAGAGTGGGTCATTGTCACGACCGACGCCAGTCTCTTAGGCTGGGGCGCGTTCTGGGACTCCCTGAAAGATCAGGGTCTATGGTCTCGGGAAGAGTCTCTTCTCCCGATAAACATTTTGGAACTGAGAGCGATATTCAATGCTCTCCTGGCTTGGCCTCAACTAGCGAAGGCCAGATTCATAAGATTTCAGTCGGACAACATGACGACTGTAGCGTACATCAATCATCAGGGGGGAACAAAGAGTTCCTTGGCGATGAGAGAGGTATCCAAGATCATCAAATGGGCGGAGGATCACTCCTGCCATCTATCTGCAATTCACATCCCAGGAGTAGACAACTGGGAGGCGGATTATTTGAGTCGTCAGACTTTCCATCCGGGAGAGTGGGAACTTCATCCGGAGGTCTTTGCTCAGTTAACTCAACTATGGGGCACTCCAGATATAGATCTGATGGCGTCTCGTCAGAACTCCAAGGTTCCTCGCTACGGGTCCAGATCCAGGGATCCCAAGGCGACACTAGTGGATGCATTGGTGGCGCCTTGGTCGTTCAATCTAGCTTATGTGTTTCCACCGTTCCCTCTCCTTCCCAGGCTTGTAGCCAGGATCAAACAGGAGAAGGCCTCGGTGATTCTAATAGCTCCTGCATGGCCACGCAGGACTTGGTATGCAGACCTGGTGAATATGTCATCGGCTCCACCATGGAAGCTACCTTTGAGGCAGGATCTTCTAATACAAGGTCCATTCGAACATCCAAATCTAGTTTCTCTGCAACTGACTGCTTGGAAATTGAACGCTTGATTTTATCTAAGCGTGGGTTTTCAGATTCGGTTATAGATACTCTGGTTCAAGCCAGAAAACCTGTGACTAGAAAAATTTACCATAAGATATGGCAAAAATATATCTGTTGGTGCGAATCCAAGGGATACTCTTGGAGTAAAATTAAAATTCCTAGGAAACTTTCCTTTCTCCAAGAGGGTTTGGATAAAGGTTTGTCAGCTAGTTCTCTTAAAGGACAGATATCTGCTCTGTCTGTTTTGTTGCACAAACGTCTGGCAGCAGTGCCAGATGTACAGGCATTTGTACAGGCGTTAGTCAGAATCAAGCCTGTCTACAGACCTATGACTCCTCCATGGAGTCTAAACTTAGTTCTTTCAGTTCTTCAAGGGGTTCCGTTTGAACCTTTACTTTCCATAGATATTAAGTTACTATCTTGGAAAGTTCTGTTTTTGGTTGCTATTTCTTCTGCTAGAAGAGTTTCTGAATTGTCTGCTTTGCAGTGTACTTCACCCTATTTGGTATTCCATACAGATAAGGTAGTTTTACGTACCAAGCCTGGTTTTCTTCCAAAAGTGGTTTCCAACAGGAATATTAACCAGGAAATAGTTGTTCCTTCTCTGTGTCAGAATCCAGTTTCGAAGAAGGAACGTTTGTTACATAACCTAGATGTGGTTCGTGCTTTAAAATTCTATTTAGAAGCAACAAAGGATTTCAGACAGACATCATCCTTGTTTGTCGTCTATTCTGGTAAGAGGAGAGGGCAGAAAGCTACTGCTACTTCTCTTTCTTTTTGGCTGAAAAGCATCATCCGATTGGCTTATGAGACTGCCGGATGGCAGCCTCCTGAACGAATTACAGCTCACTCTACTAGAGCTGTGGCTTCCACATGGGCCTTCAAGAATGAGGCTTCTGTTGAACAGATCTGTAAGGCAGCGACTTGGTCTTCTCTGCATACTTTTGCCAAATTTTACAAATTCGATACTTATGCTTCATCGGAGGCTATTTTTGGGAGAAAGGTTTTGCAAGCTGTGGTGCCTTCCGTTTAGGTTACCTGACTTGTTCCCTACCTTCATCCGTGTCCTAAAGCTTTGGTATTGGTTCCCACAAGTAAGGATGAAGCCGTGGACCGGACACACCAATGTAGGAGAAAACAGAATTTATGTTTACCTGATAAATTTCGTTCTCCTACGGTGTGTCCGGTCCACGGCCCGCCCTGGCTTTTAGTCAGGTTTAAAAATTTTATTTTTGTACACTACAGTCACCACGGCACCTTATAGTTTCTCCTTTTTCTCCTAACTGTCGGTCGAATGACTGGGGGGCGGAGCCAGAGGGGGGGGCTATATGGACAGCTTTTGCTGTGTGCTCTCTTTGCCATTTCCTGTAGGGAATGAGAATATCCCACAAGTAAGGATGAAGCCGTGGACCGGACACACCGTAGGAGAAAGACATTTATCAGGTAAACATAAATTCTGTTTTTTAGTTTTATTTTATATATATATATATATATATATATATATATATATATATATACATATACACATATAACCATCCAATTTCCATGCACTCACTCCCTAAGCCTTAGCTCATCCGTTGCCTGGGTGATTCCTTGACCAATATGCAAAATTAACTCCAGCAAAAAGGGCACTCACAGGTCTTGACAGTAGTAGAAACCATCTTTATTTCATATAATTTATCCTAAAAGTGTCTGTCGACGTTTCAGCTATAAAGACAATCTAAAAACATAATATGCATACAACAATTAATACATGATCATTTGAAAACAAACAAAAGAAAAAACAAACCACCTTAATTAAACATTGTGACCAATAATCATATATACAACAACACCTTGGGATAATCCCTTGTGATAAAAATTGAGAAATTGAATCATACATCCGGATAGATAGCTCAGCATGCTAAGGCACTGTGGCTGAGCTCTGTAGCAACCTGTAGGTTCAATCCCCGGCGAGGTCCACTCAGCCTATCATCCTTTCGAGGGCGATAAAATGAGCAGCGCCTTGAGACCCTTACGGGTGATTAGCCGCACTTTACAAGTACCTCATAAATAAATACATACATACATTATATACAAAGTTTTTAACCTAAATCTATTAGGGCAATTTTCTGTATTTCAATACAATATAGTATCCAATATCTGTATCAATCATGGCAATAAGTAATTTAACTTTGTTGCGAATGTACACACGCCATTATTAGTGTATCAAAGCTTAGTAAGAATTTTATATACAATCTGTCTGTCATTGGGCTGACATGCATTATTGCTTTCTGCTTGATGTTATTAGTATTTTTTTTTTACATATGCAAAGGCCGAATGAAACCATGTGTTTGCTCCACTACTGTTTTAACTAACAGCATTTACAGAGTAATGCCACCAAATAAGTATTCACGAACATCTTAAATGAACTGCAAAAAACACTCAAATAACGGCAGCAAAACATTATCAATTTAAAGTATAGTAAACATACCTGAATCAGTGTAACAACAACTCAGCGTTTCAAAGCGCCATTCTGTGACAATATGGGAACCTGACAACACCTTTTTAAACCCACCCGCTACTGTGTGATTGGACCAAACGTCATGCGTGTCATGAGTGTAGGGCATAACTAGATTCACAGCAATCTGACATCATCTTAAAATAAGGAAGCATTTATCTTTGTCAGTAATCCAAAAATTATTGGCTTTAATCAATGTCCTAGTGTAACATAGCGGATGTCATCCAACTGTATAAATGTCAGCTGCATAAATGCCTCATATTAATTCTTACGAAATATGCGAAAAATGTGGTAACTCCAAATCGTTACAAGTTTCCAACATACCAATAGAGAACCTAGCGAGCATACAACATGTTGTATTAAAGGGCCAGTAATTTAAGTGGAATACTATTCACAAACTACAGCCAATTTGATACCAGAGAAGGGCTTAAAATGCTGTATAAACATATGTACCAAACAAGATATGTAAAATACACCCAACCATACGATGTAGAGCATGATTAGATGGAAGCCAGAAATCTAGATGGACAAGAAAAAATTAAAAAATAAAAAGTAAAAAATAAAGACTTTAATCCAGTCATGCATATATTCAATCAATTCCCGAAAAAAATGCACTAACTACATAAACCCTGTGATTAAGGGTATACTTTAGGGATGACATATAAAGCTCAATGAAACAGGGCATAATCTAAATGTGTATAAATAAAACACAGAGTAATGGCATGTGTAAGTTGAATACTAAACTTTTTTCCAAACCCACTGATAGGAACACACTGTTAACTTATCAAAGTTATCACCCTAACCAGCTTAAATTAGGGATTGTGAAATCACAACTATTGTGGGTGATTCGCAATTTATCAATTTAACATAATGAGAAAAAAATGTATTGCCAGAGGGTATAAAGGATCTGATATTGATAAAATATGGTCAGGAATGTTGCATCTGGATCAAGAACAGATCATTAATAAAACTAATACCCCTAGGAGTCCTGATAAATCATTACATTTTATCACCACTTATACTCCATACAGTAATATCATTAAAACGGTTCTTGCCAAGAACTGGCCGTTAATTACTGAGGAACCCACCTTGCCTTTTAAAAACTATAACACCCCCCCCCCCCCCGCATGGTGTACAAACGAGGGAGGAGAATTGGTACGATGCTTGTCAAACATGACACTGGTTCCCCTCAACATACCTGGCTCCCTAGACCATAACCAGGATGCTTTAAGTGTGGTAACTGTGTGACATGTTATACGTTACAAATTGGCAATACATTCTATCATCCACATACACATCAAAGATTCTCTATTAGACATAGGCTTACATGTACCTCTGATTTTGTAATTTATATGATCATTTGCCCATGTGGAAAGGTTTATGTCGGTAAGACGTGTACTTCTTTCCATGAGAGGTTGGCCAATCATAAAAGTGCTATACACAAAGCAATCAATGAGGGTCATAGTGAACACCCTGTAGCCAGGCATTTTTTTGAAACATGGTCACACTGTTGCAATGTTGAAAACCATGCTCATAGACAGAATTCCTCTTAAGGGGGGGGGGGGGGAATAGAGACGAGGAGCTCCTAAAAAGGGAAGCACAGTGGATTAATCAATTGGGTACTATGACCCATAGAGGTCTCAATATACATTTAGATTATGCCCTGTTTCATTGAGCTTTATATGTCATCCCTAATGTATACCCTTAATCACAGGGTTTATGTAGTTAGTGCATTTTTTTCGGTATTGATTGAATATATGCATGACTTGTTGAAAGTCTTGACTTTTTTATTTTTTTCATGTCCATCTAGATTTCTGGCTTCCATCTAATCATGCTCTACATCGTATGGTTGCGTGTATTTTACATATCTTGTTTGGTACATATGTTTATACAGCATTTTAAGCCCTTCTCTGGTATCAAATTGGCTGTAGTTTGGGGATAGTATTGCATTGAAATTACTAGCCCTTTATTACAATGTGTTGTATGCTCGCTAGGTACTCAATTGGTATGTTGGAAACTTGTAACGATTTGAAGTTACCAGATTTTTTGCATATTCCATAAGATTTAATATGAGGCATTTATGCAGCTGACATATATACTGTTGGATGACATCCGCTATGTTACACTAGGACACTGATTAAAGCCAATAATTTTTGGATTACTGACAAAGATAGATTCTTCCTTGTTTTAAGACGCTGTCAGATTGCTGTGAATCTAGTTACGCCCTACACTCATGACACGCATGACATTTGGCCCAATCACACAGTAGCGGGTGGGTTTAAAAAGGTGTTGTCAGGTACATGTTCCCATATTGTCACGGAATGGCGCTTTGAAACGCTGAGTTGTTGTTACACTGATTCAGGTATGTTTACTATACTTTAAACAGATAATGTTTTGCTGCCGTTATTTGAGTGTTTTTTGCAGTTCATTTAAGATGTTTGTGAATACTTATTTGGTTGCATTGCTCTGTAAATGCTGCTAGTTAAAACAGTAGTGGAGCAAACACATGGTTTCATTCGGCCTTTGCATATATAAAAAAAAATTCTAATAACATCAATCAGAAAGCAATAATGCATGTCTGCCCAATGACAGACAGATAGTATTTAAAATTCTTACTAAGCTTTGATACACTAATAATGACGTGTGTAATTACCTATTGCCATGATTGATACAGATATTGGATACCATATTGCTGTTATATATATATATATAGGATTATTGGTCACAATGTTTAATTAAGGTGGTTGATTTTTTCTTTTGTTTGTTTGCAAATGATCATGTATTAATTGTTGTATGCATATTATGTTTTTAGATTGTCTTGAAAAAGGCTAGATTTATAGCCGAAAATGTCAACTTGACACTTTTATGATGAATTATATGAACTAAAGATGGTTTCTACTACGCAAACACCCGTGATAAACCCCTTTTCGCTTACTCATAACTGTCAGCGCTCCACTCCAGTTAGCAATGAATCACAGTTCTATTTTGACAACAGTGATGATGTTATATATATTTGGTGTAATAATTGTAATTGTTTTTCTCTATAAGGTACAGCCGAGAAAGTTATTTCCACTTTCCTCACAGATCATAATATTATTTCTCTTGTTAAGTGTGTTCAGTCCACGGGTCATCCATTACTTATGGGATATATTCTCCTTCCCAACAGGAAGTTGCAAGAGGATCACCCAAGCAGAGCTGCTATATAGCTCCTCCCCTCACATGTCATATCCAGTCATTCTCTTGCAAGTCTCAACAAAGGAGGTTGTGAGAGGAGATAGGAGTTTTCTACTTAATTATTCTTCAATCAAAAGTTTATTATTTTAAAATGGCACCGGAGTGTGCTGTTTTTTTCTCTCAGGCAGTATTTAGAAGAAGAATCTGCCTGCGTTTTCTATGATCTTAGCAGACGTAACTAAGATCCACTGGCTGTTCTCGCACATTCTGAGGAGTGGGGTAACTTCAGAAAAGGGAATAGCATGCGGGGTCCCCCGCAAATGAGGTATGTGCAGTAAAATATTTTCTAGGAATGGAATTGACTAATAAAACACTGCTGTTACCCATATGATGTAAGTACAGCCTTTAATGCAGTAGTAGCGACTGGTATCAGGCTGATAAGTGTATGCGCAGTTGAGTTATTTTCTAGGGACTAGAATTTGACTGAGAAAATACTGTTAATACTGAAATAAATGTATGAGCCTTAACTGCAGTAGTAGCGACTGGTAGCAGGCTTAGTGATAACTTTGCATAACACTGGAAAAGTTGTTTTTAAAGCGTTTACTGGCATGTTATTCGTTTTGTGAGGTACTTTGGTGATAAATCTTTTTGGGCATGATTTTTTTCCATATGGCTAACGTTTATTTCTGCATAGAAACCGTTGTAACAGGTCTCCCACTGTTGTAATATGAGTGGGAGGGACCTTTTTTTCGCGCCTTGTTGCGCAGTTAAAATTCTAGCACAGTCTTCCTGCTTCTTCCTCCTTGATCCAGGACGTCTCCAGAGAGCTCAGGGGTCTTCAAAATTCATTTTTGAGGGAGGTAATCAGTCACAGCAGACCTGTGACAGTGTGTTTGACTGTGATAAAAGCGTTAAATCTGAAATTGATTATCCGTTTTTTGGGTATTGAGGGGTTAATCATCCGTTTGCTAGTGGGTGCAATCCTCTGCTAAATTCATACATTTACTGTTAAATTTGTTGGCTATAACTGAATTAGTTCATTGTTATTTCAACTGTGACAGTCTTTTGTGTTTTTAAAAGCGCTGAAGCGTTTTTTTCTATTGCTTGTAAATTTATTGAAAGATTTTTTCCAAGCTTGCTAGCCTTCATTGCTAGTCTGTTTAAACATGTCTGATACAGATGAATCTACTTGTTCATTATGTTTAAAAGCCAAAGTGGAGCCCAATAGAAATATGTGTACCAATTGTATTGATGTTACTTTAAATAAAAAGTCAGTCTTTACCGGTAAAGAAATTATCACCAGACAACGAGGGGGAAGTTATGCCGCCTAACTCTCCTCACGTATCAGAACCTTCGCCTCCCGCTCAGGAGGTGCATGAGATTGTGGCGCCAAGTACATCAAGGCCCTTACAAATCACTTTGCATGATATGGCTAATGTTATGAAAGAAGTATTATCTAATTTGCCTGAGTTAAGAGGCAAGCGCGATAGCTCTGGGTTAAGGACAGAGCGCGCCGATGATATGAGAGCCATGTCCGATACTGCGTCACAATTTGCAGAACATGAGGACGGAGAGCTTCATTCTGTGGGTGACGGATCTGATCCGGGGAGACCGGATTCAGAAATTTCAAATTTTAAATTTAAGCTTGAGAACCTCCGTGTATTGCTAGGGGAGGTGTTAGCGGCTCTGAATGATTGCGACACGGTTGCAATCCCAGAGAAATTATGTAGGCTGGATAAATACTATGCGGTGCCGGTGTGTACTGACGTTTTTCCTATACCTAAAAGGCTTACAGAGATTATTAGCAAGGAGTGGGATAGACCCGGTGTGCCCTTTTCCCCTCCTCTGATATTTAGAAAAATGTTTCCAATAGACGCCACCACACGAGACTTATGGCAGACGGTCCCTAAGGTGGAGGGAGCAGTTTCTACTTTAGCCAAGCGCACCACTATCCCGGTGGAGGATAGCTGTGCTTTCTCAGATCCAATGGATAAAAAATTAGAAGGTTACCTTAAGAAAATGTTTGTTCAACAAGGTTTTATATTACAGCCCCTTGCATGCATTGCGCCCGTCACTGCTGCGGCGGCATTCTGGTTTGAGTCTCTGGAAGAGGCTATTCGCACAGCACCATTGGATGAGATTATGAGCAAGCTTAGAGCCCTTAAGATAGCTAATGCATTTATTTCGGATGCCGTTGTGCATTTAACCAAACTAACGGCTAAGAACTCCGGATTCGCCATCCAGGCGCGCAGAGCGCTATGGCTTAAATCCTGGTCAGCAGATGTAACTTCTAAATCTAAATTGCTTAATATTCCTTTCAAAGGGCAAACCTTATTCGGGCCCGGCTTGAAAGAAATTATTGCTGACATTATTGCTGACATTACTGGAGGTAAGGGTCACACCCTTCCTCAGGACAGGGCCAAATCAAAGGCCAAACAGTCTAATTTTCGTGCCTTTCGTAATTTCAAGGCAGGAGCAGCATCAACTTCCTCCGCTCCAAAACAGGAAGGGACTGCTAATCGTTACAGACAAGGTTGGAAAGGCAACCAGTCCTGGAACAAGGGCAAGCAGTCCAGAAAACCTACTTCTGCCACTAAGACAGCATGAAGAAAGGGCCCCCTATCCGGAAACGGATTTAGTGGGGGGCAGACTTTCTCTCTTCGCCCAGGCTTGGGCAAGAGATGTCCAGGATCCCTGGGTGTTGGAGATCATATCTCAGGGATACCTTCTGGACTTCAAGACTTCTCCTCCACAAGGGAGATTTAATCTGTCATGGTTATCAACAAACCTAATAAAGAGAGGCATTTCTATGATGTGTACAAGACCTCTTAGTAATGGGAGTGATCCATCCAGTTCCGCGGACGGAACAAGGGCAAGGTTTTTACTCAAATCTGTTTGTGGTTCCCAAAAAAGAGGGAACGTTCAGGCCAATCTTAGACCTAAAGATCTTAAACAAGTTCCTAAGGGTTCCATCGTTCAAAATGGAAACTATTCGAACCATCCTACCCATGATCCAAGAGGGTCAGTATATGACCACAGTGGACTTAAAGGATGCCTACCTTCACATACCGATTCACAAAGATCATTATCGGTACCTAAGGTTTGCTTTTCTAGACAAGCATTACCAGTTTGTAGCTCTTCCCTTCGGATTAGCTACGGCCCCGAGAATTTTTACAAAGGTTCTGGGCTCGCTTCTGGCGGTACTAAGACCGCGAGGCATAGCGGTGGCTCCGTACCTAGACGACATTCTGATACAAGCGTCAAGTTTCCAAAATGCAAAGTCTCATACAGAGATAGTTCTAGCATTTCTGAGGTCGCATGGGTGGAAAGTAAACATGGAAAAGAGTTCTCTGTTACCACTCACAAGGGTTCCCTTCCTAGGGACTCTTATAGATTCTGTAGAGATGAAGATTTACCTGACGGAGTCCAGGTTATCAAAAATCCTAAATGCTTGCCGTGTCCTTCATTCCATTCCAAACCCATCAGTAGCTCAGTGCATGGAAGTAATCGGCTTAATGGTCGCGGCAATGGACATAGTGCCATTTGCGCGCCTGCATCTCAGACCTCTGCAACTATGCATGCTAAGTCAGTGGAATGGGGATTACTCAGATCTGTCCCCTTTACTAAATCTGGACCAGGAGGCCAGAGACTCTCTTCTCTGGTGGTTGTCAAGGGTTCATCTGTCCAAAGGAATGACTTTTCGCAGACCAGATTGGACGATTGTAACAACAGATGCCAGCCTACTAGGCTGGGGCGCAGTCTGGAACTCCCTGAAGGCTCAGGGATCGTGGACTCAGGAGGAGAAACTCCTCCCAATAAACATTCTGGAATTAAGAGCAATATTCAATGCTCTTCTAGCTTGGCCTCAGTTAGCAACACTGAGGTTCATCAGATTTCAGTCGGACAATATCACGACTGTGGCTTACATCAATCATCAAGGGGGAACCAGGAGTTCCCTAGCGATGTTGGAAGTCTCGAAGATAATTCGCTGGGCAGAGTCTCACTCTTGTCATCTGTCAGCGATCTACATCCCAGGCGTGGAGAACTGGGAGGCGGACTTTCTAAGTCGCCAGACCTTTCATCCGGGGGAGTGGGAACTTCACCCGGAGGCATTTGCTCAACTGATTCTTCGTTGGGGCGAACCGGAGCTGGATCTCATGGCATCTCGCCAGAACGCCAAGCTTCCTTGTTACGGATCCAGGTCCAGGGACCCGGGAGCGGTGCTGGTAGATGCACTAGCAGCCCCTTGGGTTTTCAACATGGCTTATGTGTTTCCACCTTTTCCGTTGCTACCTCGACTGATTGCCAGGATCAAACAGGAGAGAGCATCAGTGATTCTGATAGCGCCTGCGTGGCCACGCAGGACCTGGTATGCAGACCTAGTGGACATGTCGTCCTGTCCACCATGGTCTCTGCCTCTGGGGCAGGACCTTCTAATTCAGGGTCCTTTCAACCATCCAAGCCTAATTTCTCTGAGGCTGACTGCATGGAGATTGAACGCTTGATTCTATCAGAGCGTGGTTTTTCGGAGTCGGTTATTGATACATTAATACAGGCTCGGAAACCTGTTACCAGAAAAATTTACCATAAGATATGGCGTAAATATTTATATTGGTGTGAATCCAAGAGTTACTCATGGAGTAAGGTTAGGATTCCTAGGATATTGGCTTTTCTACAAGAGGGTTTAGAAAAGGGTTTATCCGCTAGTTCATTAAAAGAACAGATTTCTGCTCTGTCTATTCTTTTACACAAACGTCTGGCAGAGAATCCAGACGTCCAGGCCTTTTGTCAGGCTTTGGCTAGGATTAATAATCTAAAACTATACAAATATGTCAGATGTTAAACAACACAATGTACAGGGTGACTAGAATAGAGTACAATACTCCCCTCTTAAATGACCGCTGCTCTCTAACAGTCTCTCCCAACCGGACTGTGAGTAGAAAGTGAATCGGATATATAGAGGCGCTGATCTTGAATCTCGTGTATATGGACGTACACACTGAAGAAAGAAAAACTTGGCTTGTGATTTGCAGAAGTTAACAACAAATTAATGTGCAGTATACTCACTCCGAAAAATTCAGAGTTCAGCTTCTTCGAAAGGTTTTTCTGTCTCAACTTTCCCAATTTCCACACTGTATTTGTGTCTGTGGATAATGAAAATTGCACTGCAGGTAATTGAATCTTTTGCTTGATAAAAAGTGCAATATACTCACTCCGATAAATTTCGGAATCCGGCTCCTCAGAACGTATGTGTAGTTTGAAATTACTTCCAAAAAGGCAGCAAAAATACTTGTTGTGGTAAAAAACAAATATTTATTAAAACATAATAAAATGCTCTTATTTATCTTGGCTCTACGCGTTTCAACGACAGTGTCGTCTTTTTCAAGAGCAGTAAAAACAATTGGAAGTGCTGCCTTTGGAGTGTTTACAGGTGTATTTATACAGGTAATCATTGTTCCTGTTCCGGTGGTAAACACCGGAATAGGACTCACAAATAAAACATTTTAATTTTGTATTTATTCCAATCCGATTGTGTTTTGAGAATGATATTTATTTATTTTGTATTTAAGCTTTTGGCGCTTAAATTCTCAATAATTTATCAAATCGGATTGGTATAAATGAAAAAAAGGCTTTTTGGCCAATCAGAGGGGAGAAAAATAAAGTTCCCTTTCAAGTCCTAGTTTTAAGTAGTTTCTTTTCAGGTCCGCCAGATGATGCGTGGTCATATGTTCTCATCAATCAGATAGAGAGCGTTGTTTTCAATGCTTCGTATGTAAAGGCCTGGCTCCGGTTTGTCCAATAAGTTCCGTGTCACATGTCTCGGATTGACCAATCTCTCTGTGAGCGACATTTTACTATGTTCCATTGATAGCCAGTGTTTTGGATTCTCTGGGGAGTATGTAATGAAAAGTGCAAGTCACTTTGAATCATATATATTACTGACATAGACAACTTCGTGATAATATTTCACAAAAATCTTGGGTTACAACCTTTTCAATTTCTTTTGAATATTAATTAGTGCAACATGCACTCGAATATCGATGTTGCCATCAAATGTATAAACTTTGCCATCAAATGTAAATTTTAAATATAAATTTCGCCATCAAGTATAAATTTTGCCATCAAATATAAATTTTGCCATCAAATATAAATTTATCTTCACATATAGTTTCTGAACAGAATCACAGTAATATTGTATATGTAATTGGGATAAATATTAGACTATTATGTTTTAATAAATATTTGTTTTTTACCACAACAAGTATTTTTGCTGCCTTTTTGGAAGTAATTTCAAACTACACAATACGTTCTGAGGAGCCGGATTCCGAAATTTATCGGAGTGAGTATATTGCACTTTTTATCAAGCAAAAGATTCAATTACCTGCAGTGCAATTTTCATTATCCACAGACACAAATACAGTGTGGAAATTGGGAAAGTTGAGACAGAAAAACCTTTCGAAGAAGCTGAACTCTGAATTTTTCGGAGTGAGTATACTGCACATTAATTTGTTGTTAACTTCTGCAAATCACAAGCCAAGTTTTTCTTTCTTCAGTGTGTACGTCCATATACACGAGATTCAAGATCAGCGCCTCTATATATCCGATTCACTTTCTACTCACAGTCCGGTTGGGAGAGACTGTTAGAGAGCAGCGGTCATTTAAGAGGGGAGTATTGTACTCTATTCTAGTCACCCTGTACATTGTGTTGTTTAACATCTGACATATTTGTATAGTTTTAGATTATTATTGCATTTTTCTCCTAATATGACTAAGAATACCCTCTCCGATTGGAGAGCTGCAAGACAAAACAAATACGATAATACATTTAAACATTTAGATGAAGATAAAAGTAATTGGGAATTTATAATAAACAAACTTAAGAAACTATATACTAAAGAGACCAAAAAATGGTGGGAAATAACTTTTTTAAGTAGATATCTAAACGAAGAAATAGTTCCTAGGGGTTTAAGGGTAACTAAGGTGCCGGCTTTTGGCACAGATGACAAAGAATTCATGGCAAAGTGGAATGCAGCTCTCCACAAATGTTCAACTAATCTAGTAAGTTTATTATATGAACATCAAGACATAGTTCTAAAAAATATTGAAAAAGAAATTTTCTCCTTAGAAACTGAACTTATACCATTTCTTTCAAGCAAAACATGTAATGACAAATTTGAGCAAATTAAAACACAAGCCAAAGAGCTAGATGAACAAATTGGAGACTCTAAATATAATAAATACCTCAGAGATAGTGAAGATTTTAAAAATGGCACTCCATATACACAACCTCAAGTAAATTCACAGAACAAAAGGGATAATTCACAAAAAGACCATTTTAGAGGCAGAATTGCATCACGAAATAATTATAATTATAATTATAATACAACACACAGTTCACATAGAAATCAATACAATTTAAAAGATAATCATTCGAGATCTAATAGGGATCATTCGAATAATAACTACTCTAATAACAGGAATCAATTTAACAACTATAGAGATCACGATATAAGATATAATAACACTTATGAGCACAATAGACACCAACAAAATAGGGAAATTTTTCACCAAAGAAATGAAAATCAATATAACCACAATGAATATAGGGGATCGAACCAACATAGAATAGAATATAATCATTATTCCAATCACTCTAATCACTATAAAAATTCACATTCACCAAAAGACAAAAGAGACAAAAGAGAAGATCAACAAGTTACAAATAAAGCAAGACATGAACAAGACTCACATCACCCTTTTCAACAGAACACATACAAAGAGAGACACAAAATAGGAACAAACCACACACCGACCAATCAAGGCTGGATACACCCCAAC
Organism: Bombina bombina; assembly: GCF_027579735.1. Lineage (NCBI taxonomy): Eukaryota > Metazoa > Chordata > Amphibia > Anura > Bombinatoridae > Bombina > Bombina bombina. The sequence continues at coordinate 888,971,436 of NC_069504.1, forward strand.
AGATATTCTCCACTTCGCACAGACAGAACAAATCAAAGGAAAAGAGACAGGACACCAGATCTTTCAGAGGAACAAGAGGTAGAAGGGGTAAAACACAGAAGAAGGAGCCAGAGAGACTAGGCATTCATAATATTTCATCACAAACGATAACTGAACAAGAAAAAAACATTCTATCTAAAGGCTTAAAATTTATACCCACCCAGAGTGTTAATACATTTCAATTATTCATTGATGCACAGAAATTCATCAGGAATTTGACAGTTAAAAGATTTTTTGCCAGGAAAGATACACTAAGTAAAATCCAAGAAAATTCTCAAGCAAATAGGGAACCAAGAACTTACTTTAAAAACCCCTCCACTTTCTATCCCAGTCACTGTAAGGGCCCAAACATAGAAGTATTTGGCAAATTAATCCTAAAAGACATAGAAAAAATTGAGGCAAAACCTAAGTATTTCAATTTAAACAAACAAGAAAATGAGATTTACAAAAATTTAAATAAAAGGGAAGACATTATCATCAAGGAAGCGGATAAGGGGGGAAGTATAGTAATAATGGATCGCAGCTACTATATGGAGGAAGCAAATAGAATCTTATCAGACACAAAAACTTATCAAATTTTGAAAAATAACCCAAAAAGAACATTCACTTCAGAATTAAATGAGATCCTATCACAAGCTTTAGCTAGAAATATTATTTCTCAAGATGAATTTATGTTTTTAAATAAAGTAGAATCCAAGACCCCTATTTTTTACTTCATCCCCAAATTACACAAGGATCCACTTAGACCTCCAGGGAGGCCCATAATCAGTGGGATAGATTCCCTTACATGTAATTTATCTGCTTTTATAGATCATCTGTTACAGCCCTATGCTCAAACAGCAAGATCATACCTTAAAGACACTAAACAGGTATTAAATATACTCAAAGACATGAAATGGGAATCAGAATATTCATGGCTAACAATGGATGTAACATCTTTATATTCCATCATTGATCACAAAAAAGGTATAGCAGCCATAAAATGGAAACTTGAACAAGATGAAAATTTATCCACAGAATTACTAGAATTTATTTTAATATCAATAGAGTTCATTTTGAAACATAATTTCTTTTGGTTCGATAATAAACAGTATCTTCAGATATGTGGCACCGCCATGGGCACCAGATTCGCCCCAAGCTACGCCAATATTTACATGGACCACTTTGAACACACTTATGTATGGTCATGTGGCGTGGCTGGGGTGGGCCTGGTGTCCTGGCGGCGCTACATAGATGATGTTCTATGTATTTGGAACAAGGACGAGACTGCATCAAATAACTTTGTCTCTTATCTGAATGAAAATAATATGGGTATAATACTAACACCTGAATTCAATAAAACTCACATTAATTTTCTAGACTTAACAATTTTTGTTGAAGCAGGAAATATACACACTAGGACCTTTTTTAAAAGCTGTGACATGAACACTTATATAAGGAGAGACAGTGAACACCATCCAACCTGGCTAAAAGCAATCCCTAAAGGACAATTTCTCCGTATACGAAGAAATTGTGATACCACAGATGATTTCAATACCCAATCTAAGATAATTAAAGAAAGATTTGAGCAAAAAGGCTATGACAGCAACACATTAGAACAAGATAGAGTTGAAGTGGGAAACAGGAATCGAGATTCTTTAATACTGAACACTGACAAAAAAAGTATCAATAATCCAAATTTTACAAGATTCATTACTACATACAATAGTGGACATAAACAGATCAAACATATTATAAATCAACATTGGAATGTTCTAAAAAATGATGAATACTTAAATAATATCATTCCAAATAAACCTTTGATAACTTTCAGGAAGGGAACAAACTTCAAACAAAAATTGGCACCTTCCCTTATCAAGGGGATGAAGCCACCTAAACCTATCCAAATTGCCAATTTAACAGGATTTTATACATGTGGACATTGTAAAGCATGCAATTATACCAAAAAGACACATAAGACATTCACTTCTTCAGTAACAAACAAATCATACACAATAAAAGATTTCATCACTTGCAAAACCAAAAATATAATATATTTACTTCAGTGTAATTGTCAGATTCAATATTTAGGACAAACTTCAAGATTTGCTAAAACTCGTATATTAGAACACCTTAATAAAATTGAAAAAGAAAAAGAAGATCATGGTGTCCCTCTACACTATAATAATTGTCCTCTATACGATAAAAAACATCTATCATGGATAGGTATAGAGAAGGTTTCATTACACTGGAGAGGGGGAGAGATAGAAAAAGAACTCAATAGAAGAGAATTATGGTGGATACACACATTAAAAACATATGGACATTATGGTTTAAATAAAGATATTAGAGTGGCAGCATTCATATAATTTAAGATCATTTTATTTTATTTTATGTCATATTTAATATATTTAATATATCATTTTATTCTGTTTAGGTTTCAGTATATTTCAAATAGTCTAATATTTATCCCAATTACATATACAATATTACTGTGATTCTGTTCAGAAACTATATGTGAAGATAAATTTATATTTGATGGCAAAATTTATATTTGATGGCAAAATTTATACTTGATGGCGAAATTTATATTTAAAATTTACATTTGATGGCAAAGTTTATACATTTGATGGCAACATCGATATTCGAGTGCATGTTGCACTAATTAATATTCAAAAGAAATTGAAAAGGTTGTAACCCAAGATTTTTGTGAAATATTATCACGAAGTTGTCTATGTCAGTAATATATATGATTCAAAGTGACTTGCACTTTTCATTACATACTCCCCAGAGAATCCAAAACACTGGCTATCAATGGAACATAGTAAAATGTCGCTCACAGAGAGATTGGTCAATCCGAGACATGTGACACGGAACTTATTGGACAAACCGGAGCCAGGCCTTTACATACGAAGCATTGAAAACAACGCTCTCTATCTGATTGATGAGAACATATGACCACGCATCATCTGGCGGACCTGAAAAGAAACTACTTAAAACTAGGACTTGAAAGGGAACTTTATTTTTCTCCCCTCTGATTGGCCAAAAAGCCTTTTTTTCATTTATACCAATCCGATTTGATAAATTATTGAGAATTTAAGCGCCAAAAGCTTAAATACAAAATAAATAAATATCATTCTCAAAACACAATCGGATTGGAATAAATACAAAATTAAAATGTTTTATTTGTGAGTCCTATTCCGGTGTTTACCACCGGAACAGGAACAATGATTACCTGTATAAATACACCTGTAAACACTCCAAAGGCAGCACTTCCAATTGTTTTTACTGCTCTTGAAAAAGACGACACTGTCGTTGAAACGCGTAGAGCCAAGATAAATAAGAGCATTTTATTATGTTTTAATAAATATTTGTTTTTTACCACAACAAGTATTTTTGCTGCCTTTTTGGAAGTAATTTCAAACTACACAATACGTTCTGAGGAGCCGGATTCCGAAATTTATCGGAGTGAGTATATTGCACTTTTTATCAAGCAAAAGATTCAATTACCTGCAGTGCAATTTTCATTATCCACAGACACAAATACAGTGTGGAAATTGGGAAAGTTGAGACAGAAAAACCTTTCGAAGAAGCTGAACTCTGAATTTTTCGGAGTGAGTATACTGCACATTAATTTGTTGTTAACTTCTGCAAATCACAAGCCAAGTTTTTCTTTCTTCAGTGTGTACGTCCATATACACGAGATTCAAGATCAGCGCCTCTATATATCCGATTCATTTGGCTAGGATTAAGCCTGTGTTTAAAACTGTTTCTCCTCCGTGGAGCTTAAACTTGGTTCTTAAAGTTCTTCAGGGTGTTCCGTTTGAACCCCTTCATTCCATTGATATTAAGCTTTTATCTTGGAAAGTTCTGTTTTTGATGGCTATTTCCTCGGCTTGAAGAGTCTCTGAGTTATCTGCCTTACATTGCGATTCTCCTTATCTGATTTTTCATTCAGACAAGGTAGTCCTGCGTACTAAACCTAAGTTTTTACCTAAGGTTGTTTCTGACAGGAATATCAATCAAGAGATTGTTGTTCCATCATTATGTCCTAATCCTTCTTCAAAGAAGGAACGTCTTTTGCATAATCTGGACGTAGTCCGTGTCCTGAAGTTCTACTTACAGGCAACTAAAGATTTTCGGCAAACTTCTTCTCTGTTTGTCGTTTATTCTGGACAGAGGAGAGGTCAAAAGGCTTCGGCCACCTCTCTCTCTTTTTGGCTTCGTAGTATAATACGATTAGCCTATGAGACTGCTGGACAGCAGCCTCCTGAAAGAATTACAGCTCATTCCACTAGAGCTGTGGCTTCCACCTGGGCCTTTAAGAATGAGGCCTCTGTTGAACAGATTTGCAAGGCTGCAACTTGGTCTTCACTTCATACCTTTTCAAAATTTTACAAATTTGACACTTTTGCTTCTTCGGAGGCTGTTTTTGGGAAAAAGGTTCTACAGGCAGTGGTTCCTTCTGTTTAATGTTCCTGCCTTGTCCCTCCCATCATCCGTGTACTTTAGCTTTGGTATTGGTATCCCATAAGTAATGGATGACCCGTGGACTGAACACACTTAACAAGAGAAAACATAATTTATGCTTACCTGATAAATTTATTTCTCTTGTAGTGTGTTCAGTCCACGGCCCGCCCTGTCTTTTTTTGAGGCAGTTCTAAATTTTAATTAAAACTCCAGTCACCACTGCACCCTATAGTTTCTCCTTTCTCGTCTTGTTTCGGTCGAATGACTGGATATGACATGTGAGGGGAGGAGCTATATAGCAGCTCTGCTTGGGTGATCCTCTTGCAACTTCCTGTTGGGAAGGAGAATATATCCCATAAGTAATGGATGACCCGTGGACTGAACACACTACAAGAGAAATAAATTTATCAGGTAAGCATAAATTATGTTTTTATTGTTACATTTAACTTGTTCTAATAATTTCCGTTTCACTTTAACTAGATTCAAAGTTCTTTTACGTTCATATTTCATAATTAATTTTTATATGTTAGCAACAGAGAATTAGTCCTAAAACCATCTCCATTGGCTGCCATTGCACAAATGAGCCATGAGACATTGATTGCATTTGCTTAAGGCCTCAGCTATCAGGTGACGACTAATTTTGTGTGCAAAACGCTTTGTTTCAGGTAAATGTGGCAGCATTGTATTTGTATTGGATATGGTGAGGTTATGAATAAAATGAAATATCCAGAACAAAATCCAAAAGAAAAAGCTAAAACCTCTTTATTATATATCTCAGCCACCTTCTTTCCTGCTTTCTTCCTTCCAACATTCTGATTGGGAGAAACAATGGGCAGGAAGGAGTAGTCAGGTCTGTGAGAGGGCGGAATCAAGATGGTCTGGGGCATTATAGTGGGGGGATTGGGGAAGACGATGATGGTTGGGTTGTTTAGCATATGAAAGAGTCAGGGCAGTCTGTGGCTGTGGCTGGGTGGTTTGGAGGGAATTTCTGGGCAGTTTTTTTTCTCTTGCAAGGTGTATCCAGTCCATGGATTCATCCTTTACTTGTGGGATATTCTCATTCCCTACAGGAAGTGGCAAAGAGAGCACACAGCAAAGCTGTCCATATAGCTCCCCCTCTAGCTCCACCCTCCTGTCATTCTCGTTGCCGGCTCTAAGCACTAGGGTCTCTCTACGGGAGGGTAAAGTGAATGTGGTGTTATAATTGTAGTTTTTATTATCTTCAATCAAAAGTTTGTTATTTTAAATGGTACCGATTTGTACTATTTACTCTCTAGCAGATAAGTGATGAAGATTTCTGCTGAGAGGAAAAGGATTTTAGCATGTTGTAACTAAAATCCACTGCTGTTCCCACACAGGACTGAGGAGTACAAGAAAACTTCAGTTGGGGGGAACTGTTTGCAGGGTAATCTGCAATGAGGTATGTTCAGTCATTTATTTCTAGACAAGACTGAGATAATGCTAGAAGAGACTGACAATATCCCCATGAGGGGAGGGTAAGCTATGTTCACAGACTTAGTAAGGAATTGAATGCTTACATAACAGGGCTAATTATGCTGGTTGACACTGATTCAGGGCAGTCAATAGTTTATTCAAGAAAAATATAGTTTGTAGACACTTTGAAAGTCATTTTGGGGTTCTTTCTGGGGTTATTACCCACATGGCTGGTTTTTAGTCACTTAAGAGTGATTTACTAGGCCTCACAGCTCCGCAATTGAGTTGGAGGGGCCTAATTTCGCTCCTCAGATGCGCAGTTAGAATTGCAGAGAAGTTCATGCTGATTCACATGGAGGGTCTTGCTGCTGTTTGAGGGCCTTATAGAAGCTTTATTCCCCCAAATCTGATCCCTAATGGCAGGTAGGGCCACAGCAAGGCTGTGGCAAGGTGCTGTACTATTGTTAACCGGTTGTTGGCTTTAGGCTGTTCCGGTTTGGGCATTGAGGGGTTAATCTTTTTGAAACTTGTGGTGCAATCTTATTAAGGCTTTAGGTACATACTGTGAAAATTTCAGGAGAATTGCTGCATTTTTCACTGTTTTGTAAAATTGTGTGCTCTTTTTATTTCTTAAAGGCACAGTAACGTTTTTTCTCCAACATAGGTGTGTCCGGTCCACGGCGTCATCCTTACTTGTGGGATATTCTCTTCCCCAACAGGAAATGGCAAAGAGCCCAGCAAAGCTGGTCACATGATCCCTCCTAGGCTCCGCCTTCCCCAGTCATTCTCTTTGCCGTTGTACAGGCAACATCTCCACGGAGATGGCTTAGAGTTTTTTGGTGTTTAAATGTAGTTTTTATTCTTCAATCAAGAGTTTGTTATTTTAAAATAGTGCTGTTATGTACTATTTACTCTGAAACAGGAAAGAGATGAAGATTTCTGTTTGTAAGAGGAAAATGATTTTAGCAACCGTTACTAAAATCGATGGCTGTTTCCACACAGGACTGTTGAGAGGAATTAACTTCAGTTGGGGGAAACAGTGAGCAGACTTTTGCTGCTTGAGGTATGACACATTTCTAACAAGACTCGGTAATGCTGGAAGCTGTCATTTTCCCTATGGGAACCGGTAAGCCATTTTCTTAGTTTAAGTAAAAGAATAAAGGGCTTCATTAGGGCTTAAAAAAACTGGTAGACATTTTTCTGGGCTAAAACGATTACTTTACTAAGTATATTTGGCAGATTATTACTTTTAATAGTTGTTAAATCTTGGGGATTGTTTTAATAAAAACGGCAGGCACTGTATTGGACACCTTTTTCACTGGGGGCCTTTTCTAGTCATAGACAGAGCCTCATTTTCGCGCCTCTAATGCGCAGTTGTTTTTGGAAAGCATGGCATGCAGATGCATGTGTGAGGAGCTAAGAACCACTGAAAAAGCTTATAGAAGGCATCATTTGGTATCGTATTCCCCTCTGGGCTTGGTTGGGTCTCAGCAAAGCAGATACATGGGACTGTATAGGGGTTAAATGTAAAAACGGCTCCGGTTCCGTTATTTTAAGGGTTAAAGCTTTCAAATTTGGTGTGCAATACTTTTAAGGCTTTAAGTTACTGTGGTGAAATTTTGGTGAAATTTGAACAATTCCTTCATACTTTTTCACATATTCAGTAATAAAGTGTGTTCAGTTTGAAATTTAAAGGGACAGTAACGGTTTTATTGTAAAACGTTTTTTGTGCTTTGTTCACAAGTTTAAGCCTGTTTAACATGTCTGAACCATCAGATAACGATGTTCTATATGTATGAAAGCCAATGTGTCTCCCCATTTAAATATATGTGATATATTTGTGTCATAATGTCCAAACAAAGTAGGGATAATAATGCCATAGATATGATATTGCCCAAGATGATTCCTCTAATGAGGGGAGTAAGCATGGTACTGCATCATCCCCTTCTGTGTCTACACCAGTTTTGCCCACACAAGAGGCCCCTAGTACATCTAGTGCGCCAATACTTATTACCATACAACAATTAATGGCTGTAATGGATAATTCTATTGCATGCATTTTTTCCAAAATGCCTACTTATCAGAGAAAGCGTGATTGCTCTGTTTTAAACACTGAAGAGCAAGAGGACGCTGATGATATCTGTTCTGACATACCCTCACACCTATCTGAAGGGGCCAGGAGGGAGGTTTTGTCTGAGGGAGAAATTTCAGATTCAGGGAAAATTTCTCAACAAGCAGAACCTGATATTGTAACTTTTAAATTTAAATTTCAACATCTCCACGCACTACTTAAGGAGGTATTATCTACTCTGGATGATTGTGACAATTTGGTCATTCCAGAGAAATTAGGTAAGATGGACAAGTTCCTAGAGGTTCCGGTGCCCCCCAATGTTTTTCCTATACCCAAGCGGGTGGCGGACATAGTAAATAAGGAGTGGGAAAGGCCCGGCAGACCTTTTGTCCTCCCCCTATATTTAAGAAATTAGTTCCTATAGTCGACCCCAGAAAGGACTTATAGCATACAGTCCCCAAGGTCGAGGGGGCAGTTTCTACTCTAAACAAACGCACTTCTATTCCTATAGAAGATAGTTGTGCTTTCAAGATCCTATGGATTAAAGGTTAGAGGGTTTGCTTAAAAAGATGTTTGTTCAGCAAGGTTACCTTCTACAACCAATTTCATGCATTGTTCCTGTCACTACAGCTGCGTGTTTCTGGTTCGAAGAACTAGAAAAGTCGCTCAATAAAGAATCTTCGTACGAGGAGGTTTTGGACAGAGTTCAAGCTCTTAAATTGGCTAACTCTTTTTTATTTTAGAGGCCGCTTTGCAATTAGCTAGATTAGCGGCGAATAATTCAGGGTTTGCTATCGTGGCGCGCAGAGCGCTTTTGCTTAACATCCCTTTCAAGGGTAAAACACTGTTTGGCCCTGACTTGAAAGAGATTATTTCAGACATCACTGGGGGAAAGGGCCACGCCCTTCCTCTGGATAGGTCTTTTAAGGCTAAAAAGAAGACAAATTTTCGTCCCTTTCGCAGAAACGGACCAGCCTCAAATTCTACACCCTCTAAGCAAGAGGGTAATACTTCTCAAACCAAGCCAGCCTGGAGGCCGATGCAAGGCTGGAACAAGGGTAAGCAGGCCAAGTCACCTGCCACTGCTACCAAAACAACATGAAGTGTTGGCCCCCGATCTGGGAAGGATCTGGTGGGGGGCAGACTTTCTCTCTTTGCTCAGGCTGGGGCAAGAGATGTTCAGGATCCTTGGGCGCTAGAAATAGTTTCTCAAGGTTATCTCCTGGAATTCAGGGAACTACCCCCAAGGGGAAGGTTCCACGGGTCTCAATTATCTTCGAACAGGCATTCTTACACTGTGTAGAAGACCTGTTAAGCATGGGAGTGATTCATCCTGTTCCATTAGGAGAACAAGGGATGGGTTTTTACTCCAACCTGTTCATAATTCCCAAAAAAGAGGGAACATTCAGACCTATTTTAGATCTCAAGATTCTAAACAAGTTTCTAAGGGTTTCATCATTCAAAATGGAAACCATTCGAACGATCCTTCCTACCATCCAGGAAGGTCAATTCATGACCACGGTGGACTTAAAGGATGCGTACCTACGTATTCCTATCCACAAGGAACATTTTCGGTTCCTAAGGTTCACCTTTCTGGACAAGCATTACCTGTGGCACTTCCATTCGGATTAGCCACTGCTCCAAGGATTTTCACAAGGGTACTAAGGTCCCTTCTAGCGGTGCTAAGACCAAGGGGCATTGCAGTAGTACCTTACTTGGACGACATCCTGATTCAAGTGTCGTCTCTGTCAAAAGCAAGGGCTCATACGGACATTGTCCTAGCCTTTCTCAGATCTTACAGGTGGAAAGTGAACATAGAAAAAAGTTCTCTGTCCCCGTCAACAAGAGTTCCCTTCTTGGGAACAATAATAGTTTCCTTAGAAATGAAGGTTTTTCTGACAGAGACCAGAAAATCAAAACTTCTAAGCTCTTGTCAGGTACTTCATTCTGTTCTTCTTCCTTCCATAGCGCAGTCCATGGAAGTAATAGGTTTGATGGTTGCGGCACTGGACATAGTTCCTTTTGCACGAATTCATCTAAGACCATTGCACCTGTGCATGCTCAGACAGTGGAATGGGGATTATACAGACTTGTCTCCGACGATACAAGTAGATCAAATAACCAGAGATTCACTCCGTTGGTGGCTGACCCTGGACAACCTGTCACAGGGAATGAGCTTCCGCAGACCAGAATAGGTCATTGTCACGACCGACGCCAGTCTGGTGGGCTGGGGCGCGGTCTGGGAACCCCTGAAAACTCAGGGTCTATGGTTTCAGGAAGACTCTCTTCTCCCGATAAACATAATGGAACTGAGAGCGATATTCAATGCTCTCAAGGCTTGGCCTCGACTAGCAAAGGCCAAATTCATAAGGTTTCAATCAGACATCATGACGACTGTTACATATATCAACCATCAGGGGGTAACAAGGAGTTCCCTGGCGATGGAGGAGCATCCGGGGGAGTGGGAACTCCATCTGGAAATCTTTGCCCAAATAACTCAATTATGGGGCATTCCAGACATGGTTCTGATGGCCTCTCGTCAGAACTTCATGGTCCCTTGTTACGGGTCCAAATCCAGGGATCCCAAGGCGACTCTATTGGATACAATAGTAGCACCTTGGATCTTCAACCTAGCTTATGTATTCCCACCGTTTCCTCTCATTCCCAGGCTGGTAGCCAGGATCAATCTGGAGAGGGCTTCGGTGACCTTGATAGTTCCTGTGTGGCCACGCAGGACTTGGTATGCAGACCTGGTGAATGTGTCATCGGCTCCACCATGGAAGCTACCTTTGAGACAGGACCTTCTTATTCAGGGTCCATTCAAACATCCGAATCTGGTTTTCCTCCAACTGACTGCTTGGAGTTTGAACGCTTGATTTTATCAAAGCGTGGGTTTTCAGATTCTGTAATAGATACTCTTATTCAGGCTAGAAAGCCTGTAACTAGAAAAATTTACCATAATATATGGAAAAAATATATCTGTTGGTGTGAATCTAAAGGATTCCCATGGAACAAGATAAAAATTCCTAAGATTCTTTCCTTTCTACAAGAAGGTTTGTAGAAAGGATTTGCTGCGAGTTCTCTGAAGGGACAGATCTCTGCTTTATCTGTTTTACTTCACAAAAGGCTGGCAGCTGTGCCAGACGTTTAAGCGTTTGTTCAGGCTCTGGTTAGAATCAAGCCTGTTTACAGACCTTTGACTCTTCCCTGGAGTCTTAATCTAGTTCTTTCAGTTCTTCAAGGGGTTCCGTTTGAACCCTTACATTCCGTAGATATTAAGTTATTATCTTGGAAAGTTTTGTTTTAGGTTGCAATTTCTTCCGCTAGAAGAGTTTCTGAGTTATCTGCTCTGCAGTGTTCTCCGCCCTATCTGGTCCATGCAGATAAGGTGGTTTTACGTACTGAGCCTGGTTTTCTTCCGAAGGTTGTTTCCAACAAAAATATTAACCAGGAGATAGTTGTACCTTCTTTGTGTCCGAATCCAGTTTCATAGAAGGAACGTTTGTTACACAATTTGGACGTTGTCCGTGCTCTAAAATTCTATTTAGATGCTACAAAGGATTTCAGACAAACATCTTCCTTGTTTGTTGTTTATTCTGGTAAAAGGAGAGGTCAAAAAGCAACTTCTACCTCTCTATCTTTTTGGCTTAAAAGCATCATCAGATTGGCTTATGAGACTGCCGGACGGCAGCCTCCTGAAAGAATCACAGCTCATTCCACTAGGGCCGTGGCTTCCACATGGGCCTTTAAGAACGAGGCTTCTGTTGATCAGATATGTAAGGCAGCGACTTGGTCTTCACTGCACACTTTTACCAAATTTTACAAATTTGATACTTTTGCTTCTTCTGAGGCTATTTTTGGGAGAAAGGTTTTGCAAACCGTGGTGCCTTCCATCTAGGTGACCTGATTTGCTCCCTCCCATCATCCGTGTCCTAAAGCTTTGGTATTGGTTCCCACAAGTAAGGATGACGCCGTGGACCGGACACACCTATGTTGGAGAAAACAGAATTTATGTTTACCTGATAAATTACTTTCTCCAACGGTGTGTCCGGTCCACGGCCCGCCCTGGTTTTTTAATCAGGTCTGATGATTTATTTTCTTTAACTACAGTCACCACGGTATCATATGATTTCTCCTATGCAAATATTCCTCCTTTACGTCGGTCGAATGACTGGGGAAGGCGGAGCCTAGGAGGGATCATGTGACCAGCTTTGCTGGGCTCTTTGCCATTTCCTGTTGGGGAAGAGAATATCCCACAAGTAAGGATGACGCCGTGGACCGGACACACCGTTGGAGAAAGTAATTTATCAGGTAAACATAAATTCTGTTTTTCAAATTGTGTTTTTTATTTGATTAAAGTGATTTCCAAGCCTGCTTGTATATATTACTAGTCTATTAAAATGTCTGACACTAAGGAAAATCCTTGTTCAATGTGTTTAGAAGCCATGGTGGAACCCCCTCTCAGAATGTGTCCCACTTGTACTGATATGTCTATACACTTTAAAGATCATATTGTTGCACTTAAAAATGTGGCCCAAGATGATTCTCAGACTGAAGGTAACAAGGGTAGCCCGTCTGCCTCTCCCCAAGTGTCACAACCAGTTACACCCACGCAAGCGACGTCTAGTACCTCTAGTGCGTCTAACTCTTTTACATTACAAGACTTAGCGGCAGTCATGGATAATTCTCTTACAGCCTTCTTATCTAAACTGCCCGTGTTACCTGTAAAGCGTGATAGCTCCGTTTTAAGAACAGATTATGAGCATTCTGACGCTTTGGTAGCCGTATCCGATATACCCTCACAACGCTCTGAAGTGGGAGCGAGGGATTTGATGTCTGAGGGAGAAGTCTCTGATTCAGGAAGGGTTCCCTCTCAGACAGATTCAGATACATTGGCTTTTAAATTTAAACTAGAACACCTCCGCGTTCTGCTTAGGGAGGTGTTAGCTACTCTGGATGACTGCGACCCTTTGGTGATCCCAGAGAAATTGTGTAAAATGGACAAGTACCTAGAGGTCCCGGTTTACACGGATACGTTTCCGGTCCCTAAGAGGATTGCGGATATCGTTACTAGGAAGTGGGATAGACCAGGTGTTCCCTTTGCTCCCCCTCCTGTTTTTAAGAAAATGTTCCCCATACCTGACCCTGTGCGGGACTCGTGGCAGACGGTCCCTAAGGTGGAGGGGGCTATTTCTACACTTGCTAAACGCACAACCATACCAATTGAAGACAGTTGTGCTTTTAAAGACCCTATGGATAAGAAGTTAGAGGGTTTACTTAAGAAAATTTTTGTTCAGCAAGGTTTTCTTCTCCAACCGATTGCCTGCATTTTTCCTGTAACTACTGCAGCTGCTTTCTGGTTTGAGGCGCTGGAAGAGTCGCTCCAGACGGAGACCTCATATGAGGAAATTATGGATAGAATTAAGGCTCTAAAGCTGGTTAATTCTTTTATCACTGATGCCGCTTTCCAAATAGCTAAGTTAGAGGCGAAAAATTCAGGGCGCTATGGCTAAAGTCCTGGTCGGCCGATGTGTCGTCTAAATCCAAGCTTTTGAACATCCCTTTCAAAGGAAAGACCCTCTTCGGGCCTGAATTGAAAGAGATTATTTCAGATATCACCGGGGGAAAAGGCCATGCTCTCCCTCAGGACAAGCCCTTTAAGACAAAGAACAAGGCTAATTTTTGTTCCTTTCGCAATTTCAGGAACGGCCTGCAAAGCAAGAGGGTAACGCTTCACAGCCCAAGGCAACCTGGAAACCTTACCAGGGCTGGAATAAAGGTAAACATGCCAAAAAGCCTGCAGCCGCCACCAAGACAGCATGAAGGGGTAGCCCCCGATCCGGGACCGGATCTAGTAGGGGGCAGAATCTCTCTCTTCGCTCAGGCCTGGGTAAGAGATGTACACGATCCTTGGGCATTAGAGATTGTAGCCCAGGGATACCTTCTAGAATTCAAGGACTCTCCTCCAAGGGGAAGGTTCCACATTTCTCGTCTGTCTACAGATCAGACAAAGAAAGAGGCGTTTTTACGCTGTGTAGAAGATCTACTTACAATGGGAGTGATCCACCCAGTTCCAATTGCAGAACAAGGACTGGGGTTTTACTCAAACCTGTTTGTGGTTCCCAAAAAAGAAGGAACTTTCAGACCAATCCTGGATCTCAAAATTCTAAACAAATTCCTCAGAGTCCCATCATTCAAGATGGAGACCATTCGGACAATCTTACCAATGATCCAGGAGGGTCAATATATGACTACCGTGGATCTAAAGGATGCGTACCTGCATATTCCTATCCACAAAGATCATCACCAGTTTCTCAGGTTCGCCTTTCTGGACAAGCATTATCAGTTTGTGGATCTTCCTTTCGGGTTAGCCACTGCTCCCAGAATTTGCTAGGGTCCCTCCTGGCGGTTCTAAGACCGCGGGGCATAGCAGTGGCGCCTTACTTAGACGACATCTTAATTCAGGCGTCAACTTTCCAAAGAACCAAATCTCACATGGAGATCATATTGGCCTTTCTGAGGTCTCACGGGTGGAAGGTGAACGTAAAAAAGAGTTCTCTCTTCCCCCTCACAAGAGTTCCATTCCTAGGAACTCTGATAGACTCTGTAGAAATGAAAATATTTCTGACGGAGGTCAGAAAGTTAAAATTGTTAACTACTTGCCGAGCTCTTCATTCCATTCCTCGACCATCTGTAGCTCAGTGCATGGAGACAATCTGACTAATGGTAGCGGCAATGGACATAGTCCCTTTTGCTCGGATACACCTCAGACCACTGCAACTATGCATGCTCAAACAGTGGAATGGGGATTTTGCAGATATGTCTCCTCAAATTCAGTTGGACCAGGAGACCAGAGATTCTCTTCTCTGGTGGTTGTCTCAGGATCACCTGTCTCAGGGAATATGTTTCCGCAGACCAGAGTGGATCATTGTAACGACCGACGCCAGTCTGTTAGGCTGGGGTGCGGTCTGGGACTCCCTGAAAGCTCAGGGCTTATGGTCTCGGGAAGAAACTCTTCTCCCGATAAACATTCTGGAACTGAGGGCGATATTCAACGCTCTTCAGGCATGGCCTCAACTAGCTGCGACCAAATACATCAGATTTCAGTCGGACAACATCACGACTGTAGCTTACGTCAATCATCAGGGGGGAACAAAGAGTTCCCTAGCAATGACGGAAGTAACTAAAATAATCAGGTGGGCGGAGGATCACTCCTGCCATCTCTCAGCAATTCACATCCCAGGAGTAGACAACTGGGAGGCGGATTTTCTAAGTCGTCAGACTTTTCACCCGGGCGAGTGGGAACTCCACCCGGAGGCATTTGCCCAGCTGACTCAGCTTTGGGGCATTCCAGAGTTGGATCTGATGGCGTCCCGTCAGAACACCAAACTTCCTCTCTACGGGTCCAGGTCCCGGGACCCAAGGCGGTATTGATAGATGCTCTAGCAGCGCCTTGGTCCTTCAATCTGGTTTATTTTTTTCCACCGTTTCCTCTCCTCCCGCGTCTGGTTGCCAGAATCAGGCAGGAGAAGGCTTCAGTGATTCTGATAGCACCTGCGTGGCCACGCAGGACTTGGTATGCAAGCCTAGAGGACATGTCATCTTTCCCACCATGGACATTGCCAATGCGGCAGGATCTTCTGATACAGGGTCCGTTCAAGCATCCAAATTTAGTTTCTCTACGTCTGACTGCTTGGAGATTAAACGCTTAATTCTATCAAAGCGTGGGTTCTCTGAGTCAGTTATAGATACTCTGATTCAGGCTAGAAAGCCTGTCACCAGGAAAATCTACCATAAGATATGGCGGAAATATCTTTGTTGGTGTGAATCCAAGGATTACTCATGGAGTAAGATTAGGATTCCCAGGATATTGGCTTTTCTACAAGAAGGATTGGAGAAAGGATTGTCAGCTAGTTCCTTAAAGTGATGGTAAACAATCACAGTTTCAAACATGCGGTCCTACAGTAAATCAAAATCGACTTTCATTCATCAAAATCTCTTAATACGCTAGTTTTTTATTAATATTTACTTTTATAATCCTCCAATTGACCCTCCATTCCTCCACCCGTAGAAACGCCGCCATTGATTTTGAAAGTCACGTTTTTTTAACGTGCAATCAAAATTAAGGCCAGTCGGCGACTGTAAAAAACCAAACACGCCCCACATTTGCAAAGCACATGCGCTACATGTTAGATGGCAGACAGATAGACGGAACGCATGCGCAAATCTAACCATGAAGACAGAGATGCTCATATGATGACGTAGAGAACGGGTGGATCCGCTCTCTACTTGGATCATGAACAAACCAGAAAGAAATGCCGGGGGTGGAGATAACATTGTTAATACTCAGTAATTAAAATATAAATTTATAAACATACCTTTTACATAATAATAAAAAAAACATAGCGTTTTAGGTGCTACAGACACAAGGAATACGCTGGTAATTCCAAATTGCACTAAATTTACCATCACTTTAAAAGGACAAATATCTGCTTTTGTCTATTCTGTTACACAAGCGTCTGGCAGAGGTACCAGACGTTCAAGCGTTTGTTCAGGCTTTAGTCAGAATCAAGCCTGTCTATAAACCTGTGGCTCCGCCATGGATTTTGAATCTAGTTCTTTCAGTTCTTCAAGGGGTTCCGTTTGAACCTTTACATTCCATAGACATTAAGTTGTTATCTTGGAAAGTTTTGTTTTTGATAGCTATCTCTTCTGCTAGAAGAGTTTCAGAATTATCTGCCTTACAGTGTGATTCACCTTACTTGATGTTCCACGCAGATAAGGTTGTTTTACGTACCAAGCCTGGTTTTCTTCCTAAAGTTGTTTCTAACAAGAATATTAACCAGGAAATAGTTGTTCCTTCTCTGTGTCCTAATCCATCTTCGAAGAAGGAACGTCTATTACACAATCTTGATGTAGTTTGTGCTTTAAAGTTCTATTTACAAGTAACTAAGGATTTCAGACAAACATCTTCCTTGTTTGTTATCTATTCTGGCAAGAGGAGAGGTCAGAAGGCGACTGCTACCTCTCTTTCTTTTTGGCTGAAAAGCATCATCCGTTTGGCCTATGAGACTGCTGACCAGCAGCCTCCTGAAAGAATTACTCCTCATTCTACCAGAGCAGTGGCTTCCACATGGGCTTTCAAAAATGAGGCTTCTGTTGAACAGATTTGTAAGGCAGCGACTTGGTCTTCACTGCATACTTTTGCCAAATTTTACAAATTCGATACTTTTGCTTCTTCGAAGGCTATTTTTGGGAGAAAGGTTTTGCAAGCAGTGGTGCCTTCCATTTAAGGTACCTGTCTTGTTCCCTCCCTTCATCCGTGTCCTAAAGCTTTGGTATTGGTATTCCACAAGTAAAGGATGAATCCGTGGACTGGATACACCTTGCAAGAGAAAACAGAATTTATGCTTACCTGATAAATTACTTTCTCTTGCGGTGTATCCAGTCCACGGCCCGCCCTGGCATTTAAGTCAGGTAAAACATTTTTTGTTTAAACTACAGTCACCACTGCACCCTATGGTTTCTCCTTTTTCTTCCTAACCTTTGGTCGAATGACTGGGGGGTGGAGCTAGAGGGGGAGCTATATGGACAGCTTTGCTGTGTGCTCTCTTTGCTACTTCCTGTAGGGAATGAGAATATCCTACAAGTAAAGGATGAATCCGTGGACTGGATACACCGCAAGAGAAAGTAATTTATCAGGTAAGCATAAATTCTGTTTTCTCCAACATTGCTGTGTCCGGTCCACGGCGTCATCCATTACTTGTGGGAAATATTCTCCCCCACAGGGAAAGGCAAGGAGAGCACACAGCAAGAGCTGTCCATATAGCTCCCCCTCTGGCTCCGCCCCCCAGTCATTCTCCTTGACGCTCTGAACAAGTAGCATCTCCACGGGGATGGTGAGGAGTTTGTGGTGTTAGTTGTAGTTTTTTATTCTTCTATCAAGAGTTTGTTATTTTAAAATAGTGCTGGCTTGTACTATTTACTCTACAACAGAAAAGTGATGAAGATTTCTGTTTAAGAGGGCTATGATTTTAGCACAAGTAACTAAAATCCATTTCTGTTACCACGCAGGACTGTTGTAACCAGAGAACTTCAGTTGGGGGTAACAGTTTGCAGACTTATCTGCTTCAGGTATGACTAGTCTCCTTCTAACAACACAGGCTAATGCTAGATGACAGTCATTTTTCCCCTCAGGGAAAACTGTAAGCCATTTTTTTTTCACCTCAGCAAAAAATATAACAGGCTTCCCCTTTTTGATTTTTATGCTGGTAGACACTGTCAGGGGCCAAATCGATTGTTTTTTATTACAATATGATGGCAATTGAAATGTTTTATAAGCTCATATACACTTGAGGACGTTTTTTATTGATCTGGCTTGCTTTAGACACCTACATCTAGTCAGGAAGGCCCCTTCACTCTAGTGTACTGAGGGAGGAGGCCCCATTTTGGCACTTCAGTTAATTTCAAGGCAGTGCATGCAGTTCCATGTGAGAGGGTCCTGTGGCTCAGAAAGTGACTCCAGAAGGCTTATTTCTGTGGATGATTGACCCCTAAGAAAGGTAAAAGCTGCAGCAATGCTGTAAGCAGGGATTGTGGTATATAAAAACGGTTAAATCCAATAATTAGCTCCGGTTTGCTTGTTTTAAGAGCTAGAGTCTCCATATTTGCTGTGCAATACTTTCTAAGCATTAAGACACTGGGGTCCAAATTTCAGAAAAATCGGATATTGCCTTCATAGTTTTTTAAACATTCAGAAATAAAGTGTGTCATTTTATTATTTAAAGAGACAGTAACGTTTTTGTTTAAAATCGTTTTTATTGCATTGTTTGCCTGCCTAAATCTGTTTAACATGTCTGTGCCATCAGATAACCTATGTTCTGTGTGTGTAGAGACAAATGTGGTTCCCCCTTCGAGTGTTTGTGATAATTGTGCCATAGCGTCCAAACAAAATGAGGACAGCTCTGTTACATTTCATAATGTTGCCCAAGATGATTTATCTAATGAAGGTAGTGGGGATAGTTCTACATCCTCTCCTTCTGTGTCTGCACCAGCTTTGCCCGCGCAGGCGACACCTAGCGCGCCAGTGCTTATTTCTATGCAACAATTAACAGCAGTAGTGGATAATTCTATAGCAAATCTTGTATCCAAACTGCCAGCATTTCAGAGAAAGCGTGATTGTTCAGCTTTAAATACAGATAAAAGGAATGAACAATCAGACGCTGACGATGCTTTATCTATTTTACCCTCACATCAATCGGAATTGGCTGTTAGGGAAGGGCTGTCTGAGGGTGAAATTTCAGACTCAGGAAAAATTTCTCAACAGGCAGAACCTAATATAGTAGCATTTAAGTTTAAGCTAGAACATCTCCGCGCTTTGCTAAAGGAGGTATTAGCTACTCTGGATGACTGTGATTCTATGGTAGTACCAGAGAAGTTGTGCAAATTGGACAAATTTTTAGAGGTCCCAGTGCACGACAACGCTTTTCCAATACCCAAAAGGGTAGCGAACATAGTGGAAAAGGAGTGGGAGAAGCCAGGTGTACCCTTTGCCCCACCTCCTATATTTAAGAAAATGTTTCCCATAGTAGACCCTAGAAGGGACGCATGGCAGACGGTCCCGAAGGTTGAGGGAGCTGTTTCAACACTAGCGAAGCGCACCACTATTCCTATAGAGGACAGCTGCGCTTTCAAAGATCCTATGGATAAAAAATTGGAAGGATTGCTTAAAAAGATTTTTGTTCAGCAAGGGTTCATCCTTCAACCAGCTACGTGTGTTATTACTGTCACTTCAGCGGCGTCCTTTTGGTTCGAGGAACTAGAAAGGTCGCTCCAGAAAGAGACTTCCTATGAAGAAGTCATGGACAGAATTCACGCATTAAAATTAGCTAATTCCTTTATATTGGATGCCGCCTTTCAAATAACGAAATTGGCGGCGAAAAACTCAGGTTTTGCTATAGTAGCGCGGAGGGCGCTTTGGCTGAAATCCTGGTCGGCAGATGTGTCGTCCAAGACTAAGTTACTTAATATTCCTTTCAAGGGTAAGACCCTTTTTGGGCCGGAATTGAAGGAAATTATTTCTGACATCACTGGGGGTAAGGGCCATGCCCTCCCACAGGATAGGCCTTTTAAGGCTAAGAACAAGTCTAATTTTCGTTCCTTTCGCAATTTCAGGAATGGACCGGCTAATAACTCCACTGCCGCTAGACAAGAAGGTAACGCGGCCCAGCCCAAACCCGCTTGGAAGCCCATGCAAGGCTGGAACAAGGGTAAACAGACCAAGAAACCTGCTGCTGCTACCAAGACAGCATGAAGGGGTAGCCCCGATCCGGGACCGGATCTGGTAGGGGGCAGACTATCTCTCTTCGCTCAGGCTTGGGCAAGAGATGTTCCGGATCCCTGGGCACTAGAGATAGTCTCCAAGGGATACCTGCTAGAGTTCAAGGGACTTCCTCCAAGGGGAAGGTTCCACCTGTCTCGCTTATCTTCAGACCAGATAAAGAAACAGGCATTCTTACATTGTGTAAGAGACCTATCAAAGATGGGAGTGATAAACCCAGTCCCCTCCGGGGAACAAGGTCTAGGTTTTTACTCAAACTTGTTTGTGGTTCCCAAAAAAGAGGGAACTTTCAGGCCAATTCTGGATTTAAAGATATTAAACAAGTTCCTCAGTGTTCCATCCTTCAAAATGGAAACCATTCGGACAATCTTGCCGACAATCCAGCAGGGTCAATATTTGACTACCGTGGATCTAAAGGATGCGTATCTGCATATTCCAATCCACAAAACTCATCATCAGTTCCTGAGGTTCGCCTTTCTGGACAAACATTACCAGTTCGTGGCTCTTCCATTCGGTTTAGCCACCGCTCCCAGAATTTTCACAAAGGTGCTAGGGTCCCTTCTAGCGGTCCTAAGGCAGAGGGGCATCACTGTAGCACCTTATATAGACGACATCCTAATCCAAGCGTCGTCTCTTTCCAAAGCAAGGGCCCACACAGACATTGTGTTGGCTTTTCTCAGATCTCATGGGTGGAAGGTGAACATAGAAAAGAGTTCACTGTCACCGTCCACAAGGGTTCCTTTTCTGGGAACAATAATAGATTCTGTGGAAATGAAGATCTTCCTGACAGAAGTCAGAAAGCTAAAGTTTCTAAACGTTTGTTGAGTTCTTCATTCTATTCCTCAACCCTCCATAGCTCAGTGCATGGAAGTAATAGGACTAATGGACGTGGTTCCTTTTGCTCGAATTCATCTAAGACCATTACAGCTGTGCATGCTCAATCAGTGGAATGGGGACTATACAGACTTGTCTCCCCAAATTCAAGTAGACCAGGTAACCAGGGACTCACTTCTCTGGTGGTTGACCCAGGATCACCTGTCTCAGGGAATGAGTTTCCGCAGACCGGAGTGGGTCATCGTCACGACCGACGCCAGCCTCTTGGGGTGGGGCGTGGTCTGGGACTCCCTGAAAGCTCAGGGCCTATGGTCTCGGGAAGAGTCGCTTCTCCCGATAAACATTTTGGAACTAAGAGCAATATTCTATGCGCTCCTGGCTTGGCCTCAGCTAGCGGAAGCCAGGTTCATAAGATTTCAGTCGGACAACATAACGACTGTTGCGTACATCAATCATCAGGGGGGAACAAAGAGTTCCCTAGCGATGAAGGAAGTAACCAAGATTATCCAATGGGCAGAGAATCACTCCTGCCATCTATCTGCTATTCACATCCCAGGAGTAGACAACTGGGAGGCGGACTATTTGAGTCGTCAGACTTTCCATCCGGGGGAGTGGGAACTCCACCCGGAGGTCTTTGCTCAGTTAACCCAATTATGGGGCATTCCAGACATGGATCTAATGGCGTCCCGTCAGAACTTCAAGATTCCTTGCTACGGGTCCAGATCCAGGGATCCCAAGGCGACTCTAGTGGATGCATTAGTGGCGCCTTGGTAGTTCAACCTAGCGTATGTGTTTCCACCGTTTCCTCTCCTTCCCAGGCTCATAGCCAGGATCAAACAGGAGAAGGCCTCAGTGATTCTGATAGCTCCTGCGTGGCCACGCAGGACTTGGTATACAGACCTGGTGAATATGTCATCGGCTCCACCATGGAAGCTACCTTTGAGACAGGATCTTCTAGTACAAGGTCCATTCGAACATCCAAATCTAGTTGCTCTGCAGCTGACTGCTTGGAAATTGAACGCTTGATTTTATCCAAGCGTGGGTTTTCGAATTCTGTGATAGATACTCTGGTCCAAGCCAGAAAACCTGTGACTAGAAAGATTTACCATAAAATATGGAAAAAATATATCTGCTGGTGTGAATCCAAGGGATTCTCCTGGAGTAAGATTAAAATTCCAAAGATTCTCTCCTTTCTCCAAGAAGGTTTGGATAAAGGGTTGTCAGCTAGTTCTCTAAAAGGACAGATTTCTGCTTTATCTGTCTTGTTACACAAACGACTGGCAGCTGTGCCAGATGTACAAGCTTTTGTTTAGGCTTTGGTTAGAATCAAGCCTGTTTACAGACCCATGACTCCTCCTTGGAGTCTAAATTTAGTTCTTTCAGTTCTTCAAGGGGTTCCGTTTGAACCTTTACATTCCATAGATATTAAGTTATTATCTTGGAAAGTTCTGTTTTTGGTTGCTATTTCTTCTGCTAGAAGAGTTTCTGAATTATCTGCTTTGCAATGTAATCCATCCTATCTGATTTTCCATTCAGATAAGGTTGTTTTGCGTACTAAGCCTGGTTTTCTTCCAAAAGTTGTTTCCAACAAGAATATTAACCAGGAAATAGTTGTTCCTTCTCTGTGTCCGAATCCAGTTTCAAAGAAGGAACGTTTATTACACAATTTAGATGTTGTTCGTGCTTTAAAGTTCTACTTAGAAGTAACAAAAGATTTTAGACAAACCTCATCTTTGTTTGTCGTTTACTCTGGTAAGAGGAGAGGTCAAAAAGCTACTGCTACCTCTCTCTTTCTGGCTGAAAAGCATTATCCGATTGGCTTATGAGACTGCCGGACGGCAACCTCCTGACCGAATCACAGCTCACTTTACTAGGGCTGTGGCTTCCACTTGGGCCTACAAGAACGAGGCTTCTGTTGATCAGATATGTAAGGCAGCGACTTGGTCCTCTCTGCACACTTTTGCCAAATTCTACAAATTTGATACTTATGCTTCTTCGGAGGCTATTTTTGGGAGAAAGGTTTTGCAAGCCGTGGTGCCTTCCATTTAGGTAACCTGATTTGCTCCCTCCCTTCATCCGTGTCCTAAAGCTTTGGTATTGGTTCCCACAAGTAATGGATGACGCCGTGGACCGGACACACCAATGTTGGAGAAAACAGAATTTATGCTTACCTGATAAATTACTTTCTCCAACGGTGTGTCCGGTCCACGGCCCGCCCTGGTTTCCTAATCAGGTTGAAATTTTTTTTCTTTATACACTACAGTCACCACGGCACCCTATAGTTTCTCCTTTTTCTCCTAACCGTCGGTCGAATGACTGGGGGGCGGAGCCAGAGGGGGAGCTATATGGACAGCTCTTGCTGTGTGCTCTCCTTGCCTTTCCCTGTGGGGGAGAATATTTCCCACAAGTAATGGATGACGCCGTGGACCGGACACACCGTTGGAAAAAGTAATTTATCAGGTAAGCATAAATTCTGGTTTTTTTCCCCTCGCTTTCACTTTGTGAAACCAACACATTAAAGAAACATAGTGCAATCATGACATGCTTACATTTGTTAGTGTGTGTAAATTGTCACTAACTACCCAGAAAATCTAAGCAGTTAGCACATAGTTAAAGGACTGCTTGGTAGTTGCAGAGAACTGCTGGTCCCAAGCAGAAACAGACATGGATCCAATCAGCAAGGCAGTCACACAACCCAGTTGCCTGAGTACATTTGATAATGGAAGTGAATTTAAAAGTGTCTTAAAAAATGAAATGCTCTATCTGAACAAGGAAACATTCCCCAAATACCCAGGAAAGGCACTCAGATGGTATTGTCCAACAAATTATACACCACAAACATCCTGCTACACAACCACCCTCCAGCAGACCCACTCTGCATGGTCCCCTACTCCATCGCAAAATTACCCCAGTAAATTTACCCCATAGTCCCTTCACCATATCTGTAACACAGACACAAACACATGTTCACCAATAAACCAATGTAAATTCTCCCAACACTTAGCACCCAGTTTCTGATAATAAAAGGTGTTTCTTCTATAAAGGTAAGACGAGTCCACGGATTCATCCTTTACTTGTGGGATATTATCCTTCCCTACAGGAAGTGGCAAAGAGCACCACAGCAGAGCTGTCTATATAGCTCCTCCCTTAGCTCCACTCCCCAGTCATTCTCTTTGCCTACTCTAAGTACTAGGAAGGGTAAAGTGAAAGAGGTGATAAAATATTAGTTTTTAATTCTTCAATCAGGAGTTTGTTATTTTTAAATGGTACCGATTTGTACTATTTACTCTCAGGCAGCAGATGAATGAAGACTGCTGCCTGGAGGATTATGATCTTAGCATTTGTAACTAAGGTCCATTGCTGTTCCCACAGAGGCTGAGGAGTACAGGAAACTTCAGTGTGAGGAACGGTGTCATGCTATGCAGCAATGAGGTATGTTCAGTCATATTTTTTCTGGAGAGACTGTGTATTTCAGAAAGGCTGACATTATACCTAGGAGGGTAAGGGTAAGCAGTAATCCTAGAGCTAAAAGAAGGGCATTACTTAGCTTGCTTATGGGGCCAATTACATATATGGTTGACACTGAATGTAAAATGTTTGTGAGCAAACGTTTTTTGGATGGGAGTGCTTCAACGTTTTTGTGGGCAATAAATGTTTTGGGCAATTTTATTAGGACACACATGGCTTATCTTTAGGGTCTTGGAACCCACATGGCTAGTTATAACCGCTCTGGTGCGGTTCTTTAAGGCCCAAAACACAAAGTCATTAATCCAGCACACAGCGACCCATTTGCAAGCCACTCCAGAGCTCCACTCCAGTCTCTGTATCTTCAATAAAAAATCCACAGTGAGTAGCAGCAAACCAAATAATGTTTATTGTTTAACACAACAACAAAAGCAGCAACGTTTCGGTATTACTACCTTAATCATGCTAAAGTTCATAATGACTTTGATTCTATTTATACCAATCCATCACTAGGTGGCGCTAAAGGGCCAATAATAAATTAACCCTAAATTTACTACAATACAATTTCTCAACATTTTTAAGTTAACATTTTAAGTAAATATATACAATCAAATATAGAATCCTCTATAAAAAAATATTGTTCCCAATACAGATTATATCCAAAAAATACAGATTATATCCAAAAAATCAAAGTAAATTTATAAGAACACAGACATATCGAAATCTCTGTTTAACCCTTTAGGCTCCATTGTATCTAATTTCCAGATCCAGAAACATTCACGTTATTTCAGTAAGAGCTCCCTATCACCTAACCTACGTGGCATTAACACTTTTTCAATTATTTGGAACCTTAACTGTCCTATTGAATGTCCCTTCTTGATGAAATGATGGGCTACAGGGGCTTTAATATTTTTAGTTTGAATATTACTTTTGTGCTCTATTATCCTGTCCTTAACAATTCTAGTTGTTTCTCCAACCTAACTCCGCCCACAGGGACACTTAATTAAGTAAATTACAAAAGTTGACTTACATGTATGATATCCCTTAATTTTAAATGCCTTCCCGGTAATTGGATGGAGAAAATTTGGGCCTTTGATCATGTTATTACAACACGAACAGTTAAGACATGGATAGCACCCTTCAGTCTTACAGGAAATATATTGTTGTTTCATTTTAATACTTGAGCCTACATCAGCTTTCACCAATTGCTGTGTAAGATTTAAACCTAGCTTATAGGCAGGCATCAGGAAGTTCTTAAACTCTTTTATCTCTGGGTTACAGTCTGCTAAAACATACCAATGTTTTTTTATAATGCGCTGGATTTGGTCAGATTGAGAGTTAAATTCTGACACGGTTCTTTAAGGCTCAGGAAACATTGAGTGAGATGGGCGGGGCCTATTTTCGCGTCTCAGATGCGCAGTTAGTTTGTCAGCAAGCAGCAAGCTCTAACTCCTGAGGGCCCTGGTGTATGTTTTGGACCAAATTGAAGCTTTTACCCCACACTTTCGATCCCTGAGGGCAGGTAGGGCCACAGCAGGGCTGTGGCAAGGTGCTGAGGGGTCTTTTTCCGGATCTGGGCCTATTTTCGATCCGGTTTGGACATTAAGGGGTTTATTGTTAAAAAAAATTGTGGTGCAATCTTAACTACCTATAGTGAGTCTACATACATTTTGAAAAATTTGGTGCATGTTTAGACTGTTTTGCAGAACGTGTATGCTTTTTTTCTCTTAAAGGCGCAGTACCGTTTTTTAAGATTGTTTGTTAGTTTTTTCACTAAATAAAGTGTTTTCATGCTTGTTTGTAGTCATTACTAGCCTGTTCAACATGTCTGACATTGAGGAAAGTCAATGTTTAATATGTTTAGAATAAAGTAAGGGGTAGGGAAAGAATGGGACAAAAAGAGGGGTTTGTAGCACTCACATTCCTATTAAAGTAACACCCTGTATCTAAACAGTGGATAAAGTATTGATAATGGGTAATAAAAACAATTAAAGTTTATTTAGTAAATTTAAAAAACTGATGGAGACCACACACTCCCCTAAACACAATACAGTGCAAAGATAGATAGTAAGCTAAAAACACACAAATGAGCTAAGCCAAAAAGCGTACCAAAGCCCTGGGGTATATGCCCCCCTGTATTCCTGGCCGATAACTGGATACGTCGGCTTCAGGTGACAGGAGCAGAACCCCAAGGCAAAGGTAAACAGGCCAAGAAGCCCGCTGCTGCCACCAAGACAGCATGAAGAGGTAGCCCCCGATCCGGGACCGGAGCTAGTAGGGGGCAAACTTTCTCTCTTCGCTCAGGCTTGGGGAAGAGACGTTCAGGACTCCTGGGCTTTAGAAATAGTAACCCAGGGGTATCTTCTAGAGTTCAAAGATTCTCCCCAAGGGGAAGATTCCATCTTTCTCAATTGTCTGTAAACCAGACAAAAAGAGAGGTGTTCTTACGTTGTGTAGAAGACCTATTTTCCATGGGAGTGATCTGCCCAGTTCCGGAAACAGAACAGGGGCAAGGGTTATACTCTAATCTGTTTGTGGTTCCCAAAAAAGAGGGAACTTTCAGACCAATTTTGGATCTCAAGTTCCTAAACAAATTCCTCAGAGTCCCATCCTTCAAGATGGAGACCATTCGGACTATTTTGCCAATGATCCAGGAGGGTCAATATATGACCACCGTGGACTTAAAGGATGCGTATCTACACAGTCCTATCCACAAAGATCATCACCAGTTCCTCAGGTTCACCTTTCTGGACAAGCATTACCAGTTTGTGGCTCTTCCCTTCAGGTTGGCCACAGCTCCCAGAATTTTCACAAAGGTGCTAGGGTCCCTTCTGGCGGTTCTAAGGCCATGGGGCATAGCAGTGGCGCCTTATCTGGACGATATCTTAATTCATGCATCGACTTACCAACTAGCAAAGTCTCACACGGACATTGTGTTGGCTTTTCTAAGATCTCATGGGTGGAAGGTGAACATAAAAAAGAGTTCACTTATCCCTCTCACAAGAGTTCCATTCCTGGGAACTCTGATAGATTCGGTGGACATGAAGATTTTTCTGACGGAGGTCAGGAAATCAGAGATTTTAACCACCTGCCGAGCTCTTCATTCCATTCCTCGGCCGTCAGTGGCTCAGTGTATGGAGGTAATCGGACTAATGGTAGCGGCAATGGACATAGTTCCGTTTGCTCGCTTGCATCTCAGACCACTGCAACTTTGCATGCTTAAACAGTGGAATGGGGACTATGCATATTTATCTCCTCAGATAAATCTGGATCAAGAGACCAGATACTCTCTTCTTTGATGGTTGTCACAGGATCATCTGTCCCAGGGAATGTGTTTCCGCAGGCCAGTGTGGGTCATAGTGACGACGGACGCCAGCCTATTGGGCTGGGGTGCAGTCTGGAATTCCCTGAAAGCACAGGGTTTGTGGACTCAGGAGGAGGCTCTCCTCCCGATAAATATTCTAGAACTGAGAGCGATATTCAACGCGCTTCGGCCAGATTCATAAGATTCCAGTCGGACAATATCACGACTGTAGCATATATCAATCATCAAGGGGGAACAAAGAGTTCTCTAGCGATGATAGAGGTTACCAAAATAATTCAATGGGCAGAGACTCACTCTTGCCATCTATCTGCAATCTATATCCCAGGAGTGGAGAACTGGGAAGCGGATTTTTTAAGTCGTCAGATTTTTCATCCGGGGGGAGTGGGAACTCCATCCGGAGGTGTTTGCACAATTGATTCAGCAATGGGGCACACCAGAATTGGATCTGATGGCGTCTCGTCAGAACGCCAAACTTCCTTGTTACGGATCCAGGTCAAGGGATCCTCAGGCAGTACTGATAGATGCTCTAGCAGTACCCTGGTCGTTCAACCTGGCTTATGTGTTTCCACCATTTCCTCTCATTCCTCATTTGCCAGAATCAAACAGGAGAGAGCTTCGATGATTTTGATAGCACCTGCGTGGCCACGCAGGACTTGGTATGCAGACCTGGTGGACATGTCATCTCTTCCACCATGGACACTGCCACTGAGACAGGACCTTCTGATTCAAGGTCCGTTCCAGCATCCAAATCTGGTTTCTCTGCGACTGACTGCTTGGAGATTGAACGCTTGATTTTATCCAAGCGGGGGTTCTCTGAGTCAGTCATAGATACCTTGATTCAGGCTCGAAAGCCTGTCACCAGAAAAATTTATCATAAGATATGGCGTAAATATTTTTATTGGTGGGAATCCAAAGGCTACTCATGGAGTAAGATCAGGATTCCTAGGATTTTGTCTTTTCTCCAAGAAGGATTGGAGTAGGGGCTATCAGCTAGTTCCTTAAAGGGACAGATATCTGCTTTATCAATTCTACTGCACACGCCTCTGGCAGATGTGCCAGACGTTCAGTCGTTCTGTGAGGCTTTAGTTAGAATCAAGCCTGTGTTTAAACCTGTTGCTCCGCCATGGAGTTTGAATTTAGTTCTTAAAGTTCTTCAAGGGGTTCCATTTGAACCTATGCATTCCATAGATATTAAGCTTCTATCTTGGAAAGTTCTGTTTTTAGTTGCTATCTCTTCGGCTCGAAGAGTTTCTGAACTATCTGCATTGCAATGCGACTCGCCTTATCTTGTTTTCTATGCTTGTTTTCCAGGATTCCTTCCTAAGGTTGTTACTAATAGGAATATTAATCAGGAAATTGTTGTTCCTTCTCAGTGTCCTATTTCTTCCTCTAAGTCTGTTGCACAACTTGGACGTGGTTCGTGCTTTGAAGTTTTACTTGCAAGCGACCAAAGATTTCTTCTTTGTTTGTTGTCTATTCTGGAAAACGTAGAGGTCAAAAAGCTACGGCTACCTCTCTTGCCTTTTGGCTGAAAAGCATCATCCGTTTGGCATACGAGACTGCTGGACAGCAGCCTCCTGAAAGAATTACAGCTCACTCTACTAGAGCGGTGGCTTCCACATGGGCTTTTAAAAATTATGCTTCTGTTGAACAGATTTGTAAGGCTGCGACTTGGTCTTCGCTTCATACCTTTTCCAAATTTTACAAATTTGATACCTTTGCTTCTTCGGAGGCTATTTTTGGGAGAAAGTTCTTCAAGTAGTGGTGCCTTCTGTTTAACCATCTGTCTTGTCCCTCCCGTTCATCCGTGTCCTGTAGCTTTGGTATTGTATCCCACAAGTAAAGGATGAATCCGTGGACTCGTATTACCTTTATAGAAGAAAACTAAATTTATGGTTACCTGATAAATTGATTTCTTCTATGGTAAGACGAGTCCACGGCCCGCCCTGTCATTTTAAGACAGATTGTATTTTTTGATTTAAACTCAGTCAACTCTGCACCTTGTAGTGTCTCCTTTTTCTTCCTGTACCTTCGGTCAAATGACTGGGGAGTGGAGCTAAGGGAGGAGCTATATAGACAGCTCTGCTGTGGTGCTCTTTGCCACTTCCTGTAGGGAAGGATAATATCCCACAAGTAAAGGATGAATCCGTGGACTCGTCTTACCATAGAAGAAATCAATTTATCAGGTAAGCATAAATTTAGTTTTTTTGATCAAAACAGAGACCTTTCCATTAAATAATATGTCCAGAAATTTCCCATTACTTTTTTTATTGAAGACAACACTGTAGAACAGTGTTTCTGAATTCCAGTCCCCAGGTCACACTTACAGTCCAGACTTTAAGGACATCTGAACTAAAGCACATGTGAAAATATTTGCTGATCAATAACCATGGTTACTAACCTTTTTCTGTTAGTGTGCCCTGAACGATGGAAATGCAAAACACCTTCCTCAGGCTGAAAATTGCAACTACTATGGGATCACAAGTCTTATGGCCTCTTTTTCAGTGCTGTGATCATTTATTTTATATTTGTTTAGGAATGAACAGATTGAATAATTCCTTTTTATCCAATACTGTTCAAATACATACATCAGGCCAAGCTATTGCTCACCTAATTAGTCTTTTTTATTAGGCCTGTCAATGTTATTAAGAGAACTTCTTCTTTTTTTTTCTGCATAATTTAGGTCGCATAATAGCGTTTATTACTAATACCATCATCTCATCTCCTTTTTATAGAACTTTAGTCATTCAGCTTTACTAGTATTTCTTTTGGAATGTTGCAGATTGGCCAAACGTGTTATGGGATACACATTTTTACTCTGTGCCAGCTACCAGACCTAGCAGCTTGGGTGTTGGAGCTGGCCTCTAAAGTACTGGGCATCCTTATGTCATATTAGTTGGAAATTATTTTGCATTCACATTGCCCAATTATGGATGGGTCCTACCATTGGAATGAAGCTTTAAACGTGCACTCAAGTCAAGTCAAAATTACATTTTTATGATTCAGATAGAGGAGAAATTTTTAAAAAAAAATTCCAATTTACTTTTAGTAACAAAATGTGCACAGTCTTTTTATATTTACACTTTTTGAGTCACCAGCTCCTACTGAGCACGTGGAAGAATTTACATAATATATAAGTATATGCATTTGTGATTGGCTGATGGCTGTCACATGATACAGGGGGAGTGGAAATATACATAACTGAAATTTGTCAGAAAAAAGTGCTAGTGTATTGTCTTTTTATCATGTAGGTGTTGATTATGCAAATCTACTGCATTTACTGGTCCTTTAAAAGAATTTGTAGCCTGTTTTATTGTTCCATCTTTTTTAGACAAAACCAGTCAGTGTGTTATTTAAATGTTAAATTGTTATCAATTGTTTGTTATATTCCAGTGCAATTGGACAAATAAGCAAATCTGTAATTCCTGTATAGAACTTCTATTTATGTGTATGTGTCCATGCACACAGCACTATATAGATTGGATAATATAAATACAAAGGGTAAAAATGTATTATAACATGGACAGATATGGTGTCTCTGTCTGAAAGAGCTTACAATAGTAGTAGTAGTAGGAAATTCTTAGACATATGAGGGTCATTTAGTAAATGCAGTTACAAGTCTTTTATTGTGTTTAAGTGCCAGATATAATTGCTTTTTATGTGAATATTTCTGAGTAGGGAGTGATTTTTTAGATGTGACTAAAATTTTGTTAAAAGGACACAATTGTTTCATGATTCACATAGAGCATACAGTTTGAAACATTTTCCCGATTGACTCCTTTTATCAAATCTTTTGGTATCCTTTGTTGAAAGAGCAGCAATACATCACTACTGGGGGTTAGTTGAACACATCTAGCCGGATAATGAGAAGATGTGTGTGTATCTATATATATATATATATATATATATATATATATATATATATATATATATATAAAACACGGAAGAGGACTGCACTCTCATATCGGGTGCTCACGGGCACTCACAGGAAGCTGTGCTGTCCCCAGAGTCACAGACAGTTAACACACACAGAGAAAG
Source organism: Bombina bombina (assembly GCF_027579735.1). Classification (NCBI taxonomy): domain Eukaryota; kingdom Metazoa; phylum Chordata; class Amphibia; order Anura; family Bombinatoridae; genus Bombina; species Bombina bombina. The sequence continues at coordinate 889,003,431 of NC_069504.1, forward strand.
TCCAGCACTCACTTACAAGCTCTCAGCTAAGATTTAAAAGCAAAAATGGAAATAAGAGCTTGTGAGTGCTGGACTTTCTCTGTGTGTTGTATTAATTTGTTTTGTAATTTCCCTATGGTACTTGCACCCAGACCTGTCTGGTGTTAACTGCCTGTGACTCTGGGGACAGCACAGCTTCCTGTGAGTGCCCGTGAGCACCCAGGGCTGAGCATGTTACAGGGTCATGGGATGTGTACCGGTCCGGTATGAGAGTGCAGTCCTCTTCCGTGTTTTGTATATGTCTAGGGTGATTACATAAGCCTGTGCACCCTTCCCTTGTTTCCAGTTTGTTTGGATTTGAGAGCTTGCATTGTGTGGCTGTTTTAGGGTCCCAGGTGTTGGAAAGGACCTTGATGTGGTACCTGGGCTTGTCCCATTTGGCCAAATGCAGTAACTAACCTTTCCATTTTTGCTTTTAAATCTTAGCTGAGAGCTTGTAAGTGAGTGCTGGACTTTCTCTGTGTGTTGTATTAATTTGTTTTGTAATTTCCCTATGGTTCTTGCACCCACACCTGTCTGGGGTTAACTGCCTGTGACTCTGGGGACGGCACAGCTTCCTGTGAGTGCCCATGAGCACCCAGGACTGAGCATGTTACAGGGTCATGGGATGTGAACCTGGTCCGGTATAAGAGTGCAGTCCTCTTCCGTGTTTTGTATATGTCTAGGGTGATTACATAAGCCTGTGCACCCTTCCCTTGTTCCCAGTTTGTTTGGATTTGAGAGCTTGCATTGTGTGGCTGGTTTAGGGTCCCAGGTATTGGAAAGGACCTTGATGTGGTACCTGGGCTTGTCCCATTTGGCCAAATGCGGCAACTAACCTTTCCATTTTTGCTTTTAAATCTTAGCTGAGAGCTTGTAAGTGAGTGCTGGACTTTCTCTGTGTGTTATATATATATATATATATATATATATATATATATATATATATATATATATATATATATATATATATATATATATAGCCACCAATCAGCAGCTAGGTGCCAGTAATGCATTACTGCTCCTGACCCTACCTAAGTATGCTTTTCAAAGAAGTATACTAAGAGACTGAAGCAAATTATATAATATAAGTAAATTAGAAAGTTGTTTAAAATGCCATGCTCTATCTGAATCGTGAAGGTTTAACCCCTTAACAATATGGATGTACCCTATTCGTCATGTGTGCTTAAGTGATTTTTGGTCCTGTTATAGTGCAGTCTCATTATTACAACGTGTCTCAATCCTGTGGAGACTGCTCATTCTACCTTAGCAAAATAAAATTTATATTTGAGCAACAATTTCCTGTATATAGATACATTACTATTTCAAGTTTTCAAACTGAGCAGAAAAACATAATTTATGTAGGAACTTACCTGATAAATTAATTTCTTTCATATTGGCAAGAGTCCATGAGCTAGTGACATATGGCATATACAATCCTACCAGGAGGGGCAAACCTCAAAATGCCGATAAATGCACCCCTCACCACACCCACATTTCTGTTTAACGAATAGCCAAGTAGTGGGGTGATAAAGAAAGGAGTAAAAAGCATCAAAAAAGAAATTTGGAAATAATTGTGCTTTATACAAAAAATCAAAACCACCATAAAAAGGGTGGGTCTCATGGACTCTTGCCAATGTAAAAGAAATTAATTTATCAGGTTAGTTCCTACATAAATTACGTTTTCTTTCACGTAATTGGCAAGAGTCCATGAGCTAGTGACGTATGGGATAGTAATACCCAAGATGTGGAACTCCACAGAAGAGTCACCAGAGAGGGAGGGATAAAAATTAATCCACAACCCAAAATATAAGTTTATTCTCATAAATGAAAAGAAAAAACTTAAACATAAGCAGAGTAATCAAACTGAAACAGCTGCCTGAAAAACTTTTCTACCAAAAACTGCTTCCAAAGAAGCAAATACAAAAAAACGGTAGAATTTAGTAAATGTATGCAAAGAAGACCAAGTTGCTGCTTTGCAAATCTGATCAACTGAAGCTTCATTCTTAAAAGCCCACAAAGTGGAGACTGATCTTGTAGAATGAGCTGTAATTCTCTGAGGCGGGGCCTGACCCGACTCCAAATAAGCCTAATTAATCAAAAGCTTTAACCAAGATGCCAAGGAAATGGCAGAAGCCTTCTGACCTTTCCTAGGACCAGAAAAGATAACAAATAGACTAGAAGTCTTCCTGAAATCTTTAGTAGTTTCAACATAATATTTTAAAGTTTACAACATCCAAAGAATGTAAGGATCTCTCCAAAGAATTCTTAGGATTAAGACACAAAGAAGGAACAATTTCTCTATTAATGTTGTTAGAATTCACAACCTTCGGTAGACATTTAAATGAAGTCCGCAAAACTGCCTTATCCTGATGGAAAATCAAAAAAGGAGATTCACAAGAAAGAGCAGATAATTCGGAAACTCTTCTAGCAGAAGAGATGGCCAAAAGGAACAACACTTTCCAAGAAAGTAGTTTAATGTCCAAAGAATGCATAGGCTCAAACGGAAGAGCCTGTAAAGCCTTCAAAACCAAATTAAGACTCGAAGGAGGAGAGATTGATTTAATGACAGGCTTGATATGGACCACATCCTGTACAAAACATTGAATATCAGGAAGCTTAGCAATCTTTCTGTGAAATAAAACAGAAAGAGCAAAGATTTGTCCCTTCAAGGAACTTGCAGACAAATCATTATCCAAACCATCCTGAAGAATCTGTAAAATTCTAGAAATTCTAAAAGAATGCCAGGAGAATTTATGAGAAAAACACCATAAAATATAAGTCTTCCAAACTCGATAATAAATCTTCCTAGAAACAGATTTACAAGCCTGCAACATAGTATTAATCACTGAGTCAGAGAAACCTCTATGGCTAAGCACTAGGTGTTCAATTTCCATACCTTCAAATTTAATGATTTGAGATCCTGATGGAAAAACGGACCTTGAGACAGAAGGTCTGGTCTTAAAGGAAGTGGCCAAGGTTGGCAACTGGACATCCGAACAAGATCCGCATACCAAAACCTGTGAGGCCATGCTGGAGCTACCAGCAAAACAAACGATTGTTCCATGATGATCTTGGAGATCACTCTTGGAAGAAGAACTAGAGGCCGGACAGATAGCTCAGCATGCTAAGGCAAGGCGGCTGAGCTCTGTAGCAACCCAAGGATTGCAGTTTCGATCCCCGGCGAGGTCCACTCAGCCTTTCATCCTTCTGAGGTCAATAAAATGAGCAGCAGCACCTTGAGACCCTTACGGTGATTAGCCACAATTTACAAGTACCCAATACATACATACATACATACATACAGAGGTGGGAACATATAAGCAGGTTGGTAACACCAAGGAACTGCTAATGCATCTACCGCCTCCGTCTAAGGATCCCTGGACCTGGACAGGTACCTGGGAGGTTTCTTGTTTAGATGGGAATCCATCAAATCTATTTCTGGAAGACCCCGCATCTGAACAATCTGAGAAAACACATCTGGATGTAGCGACCACTCCCCCCGATGTAAAGTCTGACGGCTGAGATAATCCGTTTCTCAATTATCTACACCTGGGATATGAACCTCAGAAATTAGACAGGAGCTGTATTCCGCCCGAGATACTTCTTTCATAGCTTTGGGACTGCGAGTCACACCCTGATGATTGACATATGCCACAGTTGTGATATTGTCTGTCTGAAAACAAATGAACGGTTCTCTCTTCAACAGAGGCCAAACCTGAAGAGCCCTGAAAAAAGTACGGAGTTCTAAAATATTGATTGGTAAACTCACCTCTTGAGATTTCCAAACCCCTTGTGCTGTCAGAGATCCCCAGACAGCTCCCCAACCTGAAAGACTTGCATCTGTTGTGATCACAGTCCAGGTTAGATGAACAAAAGAGGCCCCTTGAACTATACGATGGTGATCTAACCACCAAGTCAAAGACAGTCGAACATTGGAATTTAAGGATATTAATTTTGATATCTTTGTATAATTCCTGCACAATTGATTCAGCATACAAAGCTGGAGAGGTCTCATATGAAAACGAGCAAAGGGGATCGCGTCCTTGCTGCAGTCATGAGACCTAAAACTTCCATGCACATAGCTACTGAAGGGAATGATTGAGACTGAAGGTTCTGACAAGCTAAAACCAATTTTAATTGTCTCTTGTCTGTTAGAGACAGAGTCATGGACACTGAATCTATCTGGTAACCTAAAAAGGTGACCCTTGTCTGAGGAATCAAGGAACTTTTTGGTTAATTGATCCTCCAACAATGTCTTTGAAGAAACAACACTAGTTGATTCGTTTGAGATTCTGCAGAATGTAAAGACTGAGCTAGTACCCAGATATCGTCCAAATAAGGAAACACCGCAATACCCCATTCTCTGATTACAGAGATTAGGGCACTGAGAACCTTTGAAAAGATTCTTGGAGCTGTCGCTAGGCCAAATGGAAGAGCGACAAATTGGTAATTCTTGTCTAGAAAAGAGAATCTCAGAAACTGATAGTGGTCTGGATGAATCGGAATATGAAGATATGCATCCTGTAAGTCTATCGTGGACATATAATGCCCTTGCTGAACAAAAGGCAGAATAGTCCTTATAGTCACCATTTTGAAAGTTGTCACTCTTACAAAACGATTCAAAATCCAGAACTGGCCTGAATGAATTTTCTTTCTTTGGGACAATGAATATATTTGAATAAAACCCCAGACCCTGTTCCTGAAACAGAACTGGTATGATTGCCCCTGAAAGCTCCAGGTCCGAAACACACTTCAGAAAAGCCTGAGCCTTTACTGGATTTGCTGGGATGCGTGAGAGAAAAAATCTTCTCAAAGGAGGTCTTACTCTGAATCCTATTCGGTACCCTTGAGAGACAATACCCTGAATCCATTGATTTTGGACAGAATCTGCCAAAATGTTTTGGAAGAATCTTAATCTGCCCCCTACCAGCTGGGCTGGAATGAGGGCCGCACCTTCATGCAGACTTGGGGTCTGGCTTTGGTTTTTTAAAGGGACAGTCTACACCAGAATTGTTATTGTTTTAAAAGATAGATAACCCCTTGTTTACCCATTCCCTAGTTTTGCATAACCAACACAGTTATATTTCTATATTTTTTACCTCTGTGATTATCTTGTATCTAAGCCTCTGCAGACTGCCCCTTTATTTTCAGTTCTTTGACAGACTTGCAGTTTAGCCAATCAGTGATGGCTCCCAGGTAACTTCACGTGCACGAGCACAGTGTTATCTATATGAAAAACAGTTATCTATATGAAAAACATGAACTAACACCCTCTAGTGGTGAAAAACCTGTTAAAATGCATTCTTAAGAGGCGGCCTTCAAGGTCTAAGAAATTAGCATATGAACCTCCTAGGTTAAGCTTTCAACTAAGAATACCAAGCGAACAAAGATAAATTGGTAATAAAAGTAAATTGGAAAATTGTTTAAAATTACATGCCCTATCTGAATCATGAAAGTTTTTTTTGGACTAGACTGTCCCTTTAAATGGTTTGGATTTACTCCAACTTGAAGAAGGTTTCCAATTGGAACCAGATTCTTTGGGGGAAGGATTAGGTTTCTGTTCCTTATTTTGTCGAAAGGAACGAAAATGGTTAGAAGCTTTAGATTTACCCTTAGGCAAAAAAACCTTACCTTGGAAAGAAAGAGATAGTAATCTAGACTTAGATACCATGTCAGCATTCCAATATTTAAGCCACAAAGCTCTGCTAGCTAAAATAGCTAAATACATAGATTTAACATTAATTTTGATGATATCAAAAATTGCATCACAGATAAAATGATTAGCATGTTGAAGCAAGTGAACAATGCTAGACAAATCAGGATTCATTTCCTGTTGCGCTAAACTTTCCAACCAAAATGTTGATGCAGCTGCAACATCAGCCATAGAAATCGCAGGTCTGAGAAGATAGCCAGAATATAAATAAGCTTTCCTTAGATAAGATTCAAGTTTCCTATCTAAAGGGTCCTTAAAGGAAGTTATATCTTCCATAGGAATAGTAGTACGTTTGGCAAGAGTAGAAAAAGACCCATCAACTTTGGGGATGTTTTCCTAAAACTCCAAACTAACTGCAGGCAAAGTATACAATTTTTTAAATCTTGAAGAAGGGATAAAAGAAGTACCAGGCCTATTCCATTACTTAGAAATATTATCAAAAATAGCATCAGGAACTGGAAAAGCCTCTGGAGTAACCACAGGAGGTTTATAAACAGAATTTAAACGTTTACTAGTTTTAATATCAAGAGGACTAGTTTCCTCAATATCCAATGTAATCAACACCTCTTTTAACAGGGACCGAATATACTCCATTTGAAATAAATAAGTAGATTTGTCAGTGTCAATATCTGAGGAAGGATCTTCTGAATCAGATAGATCCTCATCAGAGGAGGATAATTCAGTATGTTGTCGGTCATTTGAAATTTCCTCAACTTTATGAGAAGTTTTAAAAGACCTTTTACGTTTATTAGAAGGCGGTATAGCAGACAAAGCCTTCTGAATCGCAGCAGCAATAAAATCTTTTATATTCACAGGAATATCATGTACATTAGATGTTGAAGGAACATCAGGCATTGTACTAGTACTGATGGATACATTCTCTGCATGTAAAAGTTTATCATGACAACTGTTACATACTACCGCTGGAGATATAATCGCAACTAATTTACAACAGATACACTTATCTTTGGTAGAACTGTTATCAGGCAGCAGGAATCCAACAGTGGATTCTGAGACAGGATCAGATTGAGACATCTTACAAATGTAAAAGAAAAAACAGCATATAAAGCAAAATTATCAATTTCCTTATATGGCAGTTTCAGGAATGGGAAAAATGCAAACAGCATAGCCCTCTGACATAGAAAATGGCAAGAGGCTTAAAGGAATGGGGCTTTAAATAATGAAATTATTTTTGGCGCCAAGTATGACGCACAACGCAAAATTAATTTTTTTGGCGCTAACAACATCAGGAAATGACACACTTGCGTCATTGCAGACGCAACCTTGTGCAAGGAAAGTGACGAATTTGCGTCACCAGACGTACCTTTGTGCCAAAAATGACACAATAAACATCAGTATTTTGCGAGCCTAATTTTCCCCGCGGAAATTTAATGAAAAAGCAGTCAATTTGAAAATAGACTATACCCCAGGTAAGAAAAATATTTTCCTAAATATGTTTTTTTTCCAAAATATGAAACTGATAGTCTGCAAAAGGAAATATACATAAACCTGACTCATGGCAAATATAAGTATAATACATATATTTAGTACTTTATAATAACACATAAAGTGCCAAACCATAGCTGAGAGTGAAAACATACTTACCGAAAGACACCCATGCACATATAGCAGATAGCCAAACCAGTAATAAACCGGTTATCAGTAGAGGTAATGGAATATGAGAATATATCGTCGATCTGAAAAGGGTGGTAGGAGATGAATCTCTACGACCGATAACAGAGAACCTATTAAAAAGATTTCCCGCGAGGAAAACCATTGCATTCAATAGGTGATACTCCATTCACATCCCTCTGACATTCACTGTACTCTGAGAGGAATCTGGCTTCAAAATGCTGATAAGCGCATATCACAGAAGAAAATCTAGCACAAACTTACTTCACCACCTCCATAGGAGGCAAAATTTGTAAAACTGAATTGTGGGTGTGGTGAGGGTGTATTTATAGGCATTTTGAGGTTTGGGAAACTTTGCCCCTCCTGGTAGGATTGTATATCCCATACGTCACTAGTTCATGGACTCTTGCCAATTACATGAAAGAAAAGTTTGTAAAGCTTATTACAATTCTAGATACACTATTCAAGTTATATACCATTCCTGTGTGTGTTAGACCATCTAGTATACTTATAGTAGACCTCTTTTTGTTACTAATATCAGTGGGGGGGAGGTGTGATACTTTGCAATATCTTAATCTCTACCTATATTATTTTAACATTTTCTGTAACGGGTTATGTTGGTTAATTAAATTACCAAAATACTATTCAAGAAGTTTATTTACAGGAACAGTGCATTTTTCAAGTTTGTTTTTCCATATTTTTGGGTCAAGTAAAATGGGGTGTCATTTTCTAGACGTCAGTCTTTGCAGTGAGCTGCTCCAATTTCTGATATTCAAGTTAGTTGCTAGAGTACAAGCTAATTTTTACTGTTATTTCCTGTTTACAGAACATGGTCTTCTATGATTCCTTGGCTTTGTCAGGCACATTCTTCCAAGTTTTTTTTTTTATTTAAAATTATTTTTATTACAGTAACTATTACAACATGAAGCTGCTCAGAGAGTATTTATGCATCAATGAAAACACAATCTAGAAACCGTAGGCGTCATATTGCAATGTTTGTATTTTTTAAGTTATTAAAAAAGGAACTTCCAATTCTTAAATTTATGTCATGGACATGATTTAAATAGAGCTAAATGTTTTCAAAAAATAAAGAATTTAGAAAATGTAGCCTTTTTTTCTGTTTTTGTTGAAAAAGCTTTATTGAAATAACTTCAAACATTTACAAGCAAAGAGTCAAACACTCACAACATAAGTCATTTGACAATTATCAAAATCCCCTATGTTTCAGTTCTTACATTATTGTGGGTTATACAAAATATTACAATGAGAGATAAACTGAAAAGGTCACAAAACAATAGTTGTAAATATTGGTTACATAAACTATTGTCAATATAAACTTTGCAAGTGTTTAGCAAGTCGTAGAGGAAAAGAAACATTGATAAGCGAAGAAAAGGAAAAGGGGAGAAAAAGAATAGAAGAGAAAAGGTCTAGTACACGTGTTCCTGTATGTAGTGGAATAAAGTTTGCTGAGGGATATTAAACTTACTATTTGGAATTACCCCTATCTAGGTTATCAGGTTATCTTGCGTCTTCCAGGCAACTAACTGTGGGGTCTGGATTCCCATATGAAGAGGATCTCGCAATAGAAATCCAACTGGTTAATGGAGAAGTAATGAAACCTCTCTAATCGTATATTTAACGAAAGCTGAGCAAGCCACTCGTCAATTGTAGGAGCAGTCTCCTGTTTCCATTTCCGAGGGATAGCCTGCTTAGCACTGTTCAACGCAATGTGGAAAAGTCTAGTATGAGCTTTAGATTGCATTTTGGGAATATTGTGAAAAAGTAGTACTACTGGATCTAGAGGAATATCGCTTCCTAGGAGTTTACCAATTTCCTTTGTTACAGAGAGCCAAAACGGCTGAATGCTAGGACATGACCACCAAATGTGGTACATGGAACCCTCTTGGTTACACTTCCTCCAGCATCTATTAGACGTCAGGGTAAAAATGTATTGTAGACGTTGCAGGGTCAAATACCATCTCATTAAGAGTTTATAATTGACCTCTAGTAGGGAGGCCGAGTGAGAAGATTTGGCTATATTATGGAAAATTTTGTTCCATTCCTCTACTGATACTTGTCCCGCAAGGTCTTTTTGCCATTTTTGTGTGTAAGAGGGAAGGTGGTCTGTTGGAGGTGAATTCAGAATAGAATATAAGAGAGATATAGTATGGGCCGGTTGGTGAGGTGCACTACAGAGATGTTCAAACCTAGTACGAGTGCGCACCAAATCCTGTTTTTTTTGTGAGTGTTGATAAAATGTGTCAACTGATTATATCTTAGCCAGGTAGCGAAGAAGTAATTTTCCAAATTTTGCATTTGTGTTATTGGGATTATTTTTGTTGCCTCCGTCATCAGGTAGACCGGAAGCAAACCATGAATGTCTTGTTTTAAATTGTTTAGGGGAGAATTCCCCACCAAGAAGTCAGGATTGGAAAGCAATGGTGTGAGGGGAGATGGAATACTGGAGAATAAGATGTTGTTCTTTATCTGTCTAGACCATACTTGAAAAGTTTCTTTTATAATGGGATAGTTTTGGATTGTAGAAAGTCTGTGTTTGGGGGGAAGCCAGCAATAGCTCCCCAGTTGGGGTATCCCTGTTAGGTCGTGTTCTAAGGCGACCCAGGCTTTGGATGAAGTTGCCGACTGGTAACACCAATCAACAATCCTCTGAAGGGTAATGGCATCTTTAGAATTCTGGAAGTTTGGTACACCTAGCCCTACCCTAGTTGGATGCAAATATAGTGTTTTTTTAGAAATTCTTGGTGGTCTTTTACGCCATATGTAAGAGTTAGTGATGGACTGTAGTGCAGGGAGGAAGTGGGATATGAACTGTCTGGAAGATATATAAATGTTTAGGTAACAGCTTCATTTTGACCACATTAATCCTTCCAATCCAGGTAATTGATTTAGGAAGCCGAGATGCAATAAAAGAATTGAATTTGCGTATGAATCTTTCATAATTATATTTAAACAAGTCGTGTAAATTTGGAGATAAGTGTACGCCTAAGTACTTAAACGTTTTGGTTTGGATTTGATATGGATATTCAACTTCCAATCGTTTGCATTCTGCTGAAGACATTTCCATAGGAAGTAATTCTGACTTGGAAGAGTTTATTGCATAGTTTGAGGCTATTCCATATTGAGCCAGGATTAGGCGTGCTGTAGGGAGAGACTTTGTTGTGTTGGTAAGGGAAAGCAGTAGGTCGTCTGCAAACAATGTTGCTTTGTATTGTGTCTGGTTGATCTGCAGACCACTCACCTCCGAGCTACCTCTTAGCTTAATCGCCAAAATGTCCATAGAGAGTACAAACAATAGGGGGGAAAGAGGGCATCCCTGTCTCGTCCCATTCTTAATATGGAACGAGCCAGACAAGATACCATTCACTTTAACTTTAGATGTTGGGATTAAGATGTGTTTGAATGTTTTGAAGTATAAACCTGTGTACCCACGTGGGCCTGGGCTTTTTCCTGGCTTCAGTGTTTTTATTGCTTTTTCTATTTCTAAGGCATCTATTGGTTTTTGAAGGAATTCTACCATATCTGTTTGTAAAACTGGGGTTGTAAGCTGTTGTAGATATGAGGTACATACGTGTTCATGCTCCAAAGTTGTTCTATTGGGGAATAGGTCATAGAGCTTTGCATAATACAGTCTAAACAATTCTGCTATGGAAGTTGAATCTTCTATCTTTTTATTTGTGTCATTTAGTAAATATTGTATATAACAAGAGTTTTGTTTTTGTCTGAGTGCTCTCGCTAACATTCTGCCTGGTTTATTACCTTCTGTAAAAAAAATTGTTTTAGGTAAAATGCTTGTTCTTGAAATTTGATATGTAATATATAATTTATCTCAGATCTGAGTTTTGATAGTTTCCTCAAAATCTCTTCATTTGAGGGGTCAAGCTTGTGTTCATACTCCACGTCTGAGAGTGCTGCTGCAAGTTGTGTATATTTATCTCTATGATGTTTGTTTCTCCAACATAGGTGTGTCCGGTCCACGGCGTCATCCTTACTTGTGGGATATTCTCTTCCCCAACAGGAAATGGCAAAGAGCCCAGCAAAGCTGGTCACATGATCCCTCCTAGGCTCCGCCTACCCCAGTCATTCTCTTTGCCGTTGTACAGGCAACATCTCCACGGAGATGGCTTAGAGTTTTTTAGTGTTTAACTGTAGTTTTTATTATTCAATCAAGAGTTTGTTATTTTAAAATAGTGCTGGTATGTACTATTTACTCTGAAACAGAAAAGAGATGAAGATTTCTGTTTGTAAGAGGAAAATGATTTTAGCAACCGTTACTAAAATCGATGGCTGTTCCACACAGGACTGTTGAGAGGAATTAACTTCAGTTGGGGGAACAGTGAGCAGACTTTTGCTGCTTGAGGTATGACACATTCTAACAAGACGATGTAATGCTGGAAGCTGTCATTTTCCCTATGGGATCCGGTAAGCCATTTTTATTACAGAGTAAATAAGGGCTTCACAAGGGCTTGTTAAGACTGTAGACATTTTCTGGGCTAAATCGATTCATATATAACATATTTAGCCTTGAGGAATCATTTAATATGGGTATTTTTGTAAAATAATATCGGCAGGCACTGTTTTAGACACCTTATTCTCTAGGGGCTTTCCCTAATCATAGGCAGAGCCTCATTTTCGCGCCGGTATTGCGCACTTGTTTTTGAGAAGCATGACATGCAGTCGCATGTGTGAGGAGCTCTGATACATAAAAAAGACTTTCTGAAGGCGTCATTTGGTATCGTATTCCCCTTTGGGCTTGGTTGGGTCTCAGCAAAGCAGATACCAGGGACTGTAAAGGGGTTAAAGATAAAAACGGCTCCGGTTCCGTTATTTTAAGGGTTAAAGCTTCCAAATTTGGTGTGCAATACTTTTAAGGCTTTAAGACACTGTGGTGAAATTTTGGTGAATTTTGAACAATTCCTTCATACTTTTTCGCAATTGCAGTAATAAAGTGTGTTCAGTTTAAAATTTAGTTGAAATAATTTTTATTGCAAAACATAAAAAGAGTATATCACACCTTATACAATTCACATACAAATAACATCTTCTCATTACTTTCTCGGTAGAAGACCATCATTTGAGAGTCTATGTTAGATGCTATGGATCCACATTCAAAGTTTGAAGGTAGCTAGGTCTGTCTCTAAAGTAGCTGATGGTTAGTTATGTAGACCAGTAAATTTTAACAGTTCGTGTGATTAAACATACTTTCATTAGTAGCAACATGGATTTGGGAACGTAGCAGATCAGTGCCCAAAGATATGGAAATTTACGTGACATCTCCTTACTCTCCATGTTGCTTTAACACGTTTTCTTAAAACTTTTCCCCCCGTGCCTCCCCCACAATAAACTGCAACAATAAATAGTTAACTCCCCCCCCCCCCTTTCCCTCACTCAATGTAACATCAAACATCAACTTGCCTGTTCATCCATATCGTCCACTGCCGATCCGTAGAGGGAGAGCCCCACCTCCCGTAGGTAGCTATAGTCATCAGCAGTTAGTTGTCGTCTCTCAACCTTTAATATAGTGTCTGTCTTGTTCTAAGTCTATGTGTCTATCCTTTTGTTCTGTTTCTCGTTAGTGCCCGCCCAGAATCCAATAATTCCAGACCTTTAAAAATTGTTCGTGATTGGCTTGTATGAATGAGGCTGATTCAGATAGTTTGTGTATTGTCTTGATTTTCTCCATAACCTCTCCCCATGAGGGTACCCCTACCTTCCAATAACGGGCCACACATATCCTAGTAGCTGTGCATAAAATGTGTATGAATGTGTTCGTGGCTGAGTTGAAGGGTTTAATATGTTCATTTAACAAAGCTTGAGTCGCAGTTAGGGTAATGTTTTCTGAAAGCACTTCACTCAGCAACCCAGACAGCTTAGCCCACAATTGTTGTACCTGAGGACAATCCCACCACATGTGGATGTATGTTCCCTTTTCCTTACAGCCTCTGTAACAATTTTTATTGCCCGTTTGAGTGTAGTGCGATGTAATCACTGGTGTCAGATACCACCTAAAGACAGTCTTAATGCAGTTCTCTTTCAAGTCTGCGCTAATCATACCTCTGCCTGAACCTTTAAATATTTCTTCCCATTCCTCTTTGGAATGTATTATATTAATATCTCTCTCCCACTTTTCCATTAGGGGAGATTTAGGCCCCTGTTTGGTTGTCTGAAGAGTTATGTATAGGGTAGAGATCATTCCTTTATGACGCGAATCAACGCTACAGAGTTTTTCTAGTGTTGTTAATTGTTGCCTAGGGCGTTGGGGTAAAACCCCAGTTATAGTAGATGCAATTTGTAGGTATAGGAACCAATGTAATTTATCTGGTAATATTTTTTCTTGTATTTGCTGGTGAGTCGCTATTTTCCCTTTATGAAGGAAATCTGCAAGTCTATAGAGCCCCTTGTTTGCCCATTTATCAATTAGTCCCTGAAAGTCTGGGCCTACCAGTGTCCTTAGTGGCCTCACTAGTGAGTTAGATGGTAATAATTGTAATTTAGCAGATATCGAATGCCACATAGTCATCATTTCCCCTGTTATTTTCGAAGCCCTGGTAAGTTTAGGTATATCTTTCGGATGTTCCCATAATATATCTTCCGATTGGTTGTATCCTGCCATCAGGGTTTCCACCCTCACCCAAATCAATTCTTTTTGTTTTTTGCTCATCAATGTAGTCTGTGCTAATCTCGCTGCTTGGTAATAATTGAGCAAATTTGGCATCCCTACCCCTCCTAGTTGTTTGTGTTGTAGTAAGACTTGTGAGGGTATTCTGGCTTTTTTGTGTCCCCGTACAAACCTAATCAGATCTGATTGGAGTTTATTTAATTCTAGAAGTGGGAGCTTGACCGGTAAGGCCCGAAAAAAATATAATAGTCTTGGGAGAACATTCATCCTGACCGCTGATAACCTGCCGTACCAAGAAAAACCACTAGCTGTCCAAGTTTTAATCTCTTTCCTAATTATCTTGTACAAAGGAACATAATTTAATCTATATAAATCTGAGGTATCGTCTGACAGCTTAACCCCTAAGTATTTAATTGCTTCTTTGGCCCACTCAAACGAAAAATTAGCTTCAATAACCTTTTTAGTATGTGTAGGTAGGGCAATAGCTAACGCCTCACACTTATCTTGATTGACCTTATAACCTGAAATTTCGGCGTAGTCTTGCAGAATGCGGTATAGGTGAGGTAGGGATTCCAATGGTTTGGTCAGGGTAAGAAGGATGTCATCTGCAAATAAAGATATTTTGAATTCTTCTTTCCCCAACGAAACACCATGAACTTCTGGGGTTAAGCGGATCACCGCTGCCAAGGGCTCTATGCATAGGGCAAATAAAAGCGGCGACAGGGGGCAGCCCTGTCTAGTCCCATTCCGGATATCAATCCTTTTAGATTGAAAGCCTGCTGCCCTGATGTGTGCCGTGGGGTTAGAATAGATGCTTCTTATTGCTTGCACAAATGGGCCATTAAATCCTAATTTGTTCAGCACCTCAAACATGAAGTCCCAGTCTATTCTATCGAACGCCTTCTCCGCGTCCAAGGACAGGACCAGAGAAGGCGTTCGTGTCTTGTTTAGGTAGTCGACCAGGGAGATTGTGCGCCTTATATTATCTGGGGCCTCTCGTCCTGATATAAACCCCACCTGGTCTGGATGGACCAAGGTGGGTAGATGTAATTTAAGTCTATTGGCCAAGATTTTAGTGAAAATCTTTATATCCTGATTGATTAAGGATATGGGTCTATAACTTTGGCATAGTTTTGGGTTTCGTCCAGGTTTCGGGATCACTACTATCTTTGCCTGCAAAATTTCTGTCGGGATTGTTCTACCTTGCAGAATATCATTACAGAATGTTACAACATGTGGGGCTAGGGTCGATTTGAAGAGTTGATAGTATTCACCCGGAAATCCATCTGGACCTGCGGCTTTACCTGGTTTAAGTTCCTTAATGGCCATTAGTACCTCCCTGGTCGACACCTCTGCATTCAATTCGTCCCTGACTGATTTATCAATGGGCGTTAATTGGGCTTCTTCTAAGAATCTATGTAATGTCTGTCTCGTCCGGTCATTTTGTGTCGTTTTTTCCCCGTCATAGAGCTGGGCATAGTATTGAGCAAAGCTATCAGCTATTTCTTGTGGGTTTGAAGTATTTGTGCCGTCTTGTTTTTGTAGGAGTGGGATTGAGAAGGACTTTGTCTGTTCTCTAAGCTTGTGCGCTAAGTACTTATCAGGCTTGTTAGAGTATAGAAAGTAATGTGCTTTTAGTCTGTGAGCTGCCCTAAGAGATGCTCTATTCATAATTGTTGATAATTCTACTCTTTTTGCTTGTAGTTCTTGGAACACTGTCTCTGAGTGACCCTGTTGATGTAGTTTTGTGAGTGTGTTTATTTGAACTTGTAGAGAGTCTATCTGAGATCTATTAGTCTTTGTGAAGGCCGCCTTTTCTTTGATAAGTAATCCTCTAATAAAAGGTTTATGTGCTGCCCAGGTACTGATCGGGTTAGAAGTGGAGCCAGTGTTTAGTGCCCAGTATTCTGACATAGCTTGTAGGATAGAGTTAAGTGTACCTGGATGTTGAAGAACGTAAGGGTCATAATTCCAGGAGCGTGCTGTGCTAATCTGAAATGTGTCTTTAATATTCACTTGGACTATGGAATGGTCCGACCAGGCACAGGCATGGATGGAAGAGGATATCAAATCGGGAAGCCAAATCTGACTTAGGAAAACATAGTCTAATTTAGAGTATTTTTTATGAGCGGGAGAGTAATAGGTATAGTCTAACGTTTTCCCATAAAGAGTGTCCCAGGAGTCTAGAATATTATGGGATAGAAAGATCTCCCTTATTTTTTTAATCATAGAGTTATGCCTTAGTTGTTTCTGGGTCAGTCTGGTCTGGGTTGTAGTCTGAAATTTATATAGCTCTATATTAAAATCACCTCCCAACAGGATCCTGTCTTGTGTCCATTGTGTGAGCAGATAGGAAATATGTGCAAAAAAGGAAATCTGTGTCTCATTGGGTGCATAGATATTACACAGGGTTATTTGTTTATCCCTCTGCCTCCCCCTCACTATTATAAATCTCCCTTCTGGATCTCTGATCGTTTCTTCCACAACTAAACCCAAGGATTGGTGTATCAGTATCGACACCCCCCTTTTTTTTTGGTCTGTCGTTGAGTGATAGTGTTGGGTAAAATTTCTTGACCAGTATTTCGGAATTACTTCTTTGGTGAAGTGTGTCTCTTGTAGAAATATTATATTAGCTTTAATTTTCAGGTATTGTGTCAGCGCCGTCCGTCTCTTAATGTCTGTATTGAGGCCTCTAACGTTATGTGATATTAAGCGGATGTCAGTAGTCATTACTTACAGTTTGAGAGTCGGGGCTCCCCCCCCCCGGATCCGCTGTTGTGGACTCCTCCGTTGCCCTTTTTAGATAATGCAGATAAGTATCTCCTCGATTACAGGTTTCACTTGAGCAGAAGAAATGACATAATGAAACAAAAACAGACATAGGAACAGTCAAGTTACACAGTATTTTCAGTAGAATATTTGTAGTACACTGAGTGAAAACATAAAAAACATAACAGAACAGATATCCCCCACACATGGAAACTACATGTGGGAGAAAAACAGAAAAAATAACAAAAACCTTTAATCCCTCCCTCCCCTTCTTCTCTGTATTGTTCACTTTTTCAGTGTTTGCTTTCTTTCACTGCTAGCAAAGAGTTTTTTAACGTTGGGCATAGAAAAAGTTCAAAGTTTACCTTATTTCCTCCATGACCAGATGAACTCTCAAGTCATCTGTAACAATAGATGGCCTTTAAAACGTACAGTTCTCAATTTTCACAGCTTTTACCTCCGAGATCCTTACAGGCAAATGATTACCAAGTTGTGTGTGAAATAGGGAGTTCATGTCTTGGTTTTCTTCTTTGCAACTTGTGTCCATCTTTGTTTGCGTGGTTGATTAGATTGAGATAGTTGCTGAGTTGAATCTTCTGCTGGCTTCAGTTGCGGTAGTTCTGGCGACTCCAAAGCTAGTTGCTTGCAGATTGCTGATATTTCAGCTGGTTCTTTTAGATTCAAAGATCTACCGTTATGTGAGATGTGTAGACTAAAGGGGAATCCCCACCTGTATCTGATTTGGTGTTTTCTCAACAGTGTGGTAAGTGGTCTAAGCTCGCTTCTTCTTTGTAGCGTTTTGACACATAGGTCTTGGTAAAATTGGATTACTGATCCTTGGAATTTAAATGTAGGATTTTTCCTCGCTGCTGCAAGGATTTCCTCTTTTTCTTGAAATCTGAAGAATTTAATTATCACATCTCTGGGGGGTGCATCTTCTTTTGGCTTAGGGCGCAGCGCTCTATGAGCTCTTTCTAGTTGGAATTTCTCGTCATTTACCTCGCCTGAGATCGCTTGAAAGAGTTGATGTAGGTAGATGTTCAATTCGTCTGTAGCTACCGATTCCGGTATCCCCTTTAATCTTAAATTGCATCTACGGCTTCTGTTTTCGAGGTCTTCCAGTTTATCATGTATCTCAGCAATTTCCTGCTGCTGTGCTATGAGCTGATGGTCGACATTCGATAACTCTTCTGATACTGAAGTTTCAGTGTCCTCCAGAGCCGCCACTCTAGTGCCCAATTCATTCACATCTTGCTTTATTTCTGTCAGACTGTTAGTCACTGTGCTTTGGAATGCATCAAATTTTTCCCAGAGTTTATTAAAGTTCTTATCAATATCTTTTTTAGAGACCAATGACCTTAGGTCAGCTTTAGTGACCGGAATAGAGTCCTCTTCAGCGATCTGTGAGTCTGTTTCAGAGTCTATATCTTCTTCTCCCGTGTTGTTAGCTGTTTCTATCACCTTTTCTCGTGCAGGTTTAAAGAATAAATTAGCTGTCGGCGGTTTAATTCCTTGTGAGGCTTTAGTTTGTTTTCTCGCCGCCATGTTAGTTGTTTAATGTGCACCTTTAGAGGAAGATAGCAGTTGTTGCAGATTAGAAGTATTGGTATATAACTGTCTATTGCGCCTTTTGATCACTTGCTGCGCCAGAAATAACAGCAGTTTATCTTGCACCCCTTTAAAGGGTCAGCTTTGTTTGTATATGGTAAATAAGCAGCTATATTTCTTACTTTCTTTAAGGCTTGAGTTCCCTGTAGTTGCCAGGCTACATATATATCTGTGTCTATTCCAACAACTGTTACTGTGGATTATATGTGTAGATCTTAGGTAGGTTTCATAGTTTGTACCAAGTTTCAAGGAAGTTAAGTTAGATGAAGCATAGTTGTGTTTTTAACATACTAGTACAGTGAATTATGGAAAATTTTGGCAAACCAACATTTTGAATATGTAGTTGCAGAGACAGCACGGTTTTCATACCTCCATGATAACTATCTGCATTGTGGTAGATCAGTTAGTGTCTTTTGGTTGTAACTGATAGTTATCAGTCAAATACAAGCTTCCTGAAGTTGCTTTTTACCTCTATGGCTGTCAAGAAAGTTGTGTGAGCGCTATCTGTCTGACCTCTCAATTTTTATACATTTTGCCGCTCTCCGGAGGTTATATTGCTCTGCTGCTGATAAGTATAACAGTTCATGTGTAATCGGCACTTTGCCGTTTGCTTGTATTCTCTCTGTTGCGTAGCTGGTCAGCGTGAAGGTGAGTGCGAGTGTAGGAGCCGCTTAACCTCACTATTGCCTCCTTGTATTGTTTATGTAACAGCGGGTGGTGTGGGTCTTACTTGTGTGGCCGAGTCCAGCTTGCGGTTCCGTTAATTTGCCTCCAGTCTAGTCGGCTCAATGTCTAGATCGCCGCGTCTTTTTTCAGCTTGTAATTGTAAGGCCTCGTGGCCAAGATGGCGGACGGCTCTGTCTGTTCCTCTCTACACCCGCTACTTGCCGGGTCTCACCATCAATAGTTTGGCCTCAAAGTTGCTCCGGTATGGTTCACAGTACTTTCCTTGTCATCCTGCCATTTTTTAAGGTAGTTGTTAGCCCATTATCTTTAGATATTAGAGCAGTGTGCAGCGGAGCTTAAGGACTAAACCTCCATTCACATTGAGCACCAGGCTCCGCCCCCCCTCAGTTTAAAATTTAAAGTGACAGTAACGGTTTTATTTTAAAACGTTTTTTGTACTTTGTTATCAAGTTTATGCCTGTTTAACATGTCTGAACTACCAGATAGACTGTGTTCTGAATGTGGGGAAGCCAAGGTTCCTTCTCATTTAAATAGATGTGATTTATGTGACACTGAAAATGATGCCCAAGATGATTCCTCAAGTGAGGGGAGTAAGCATGGTACTGCATCATTCCCTCCTTCGTCTACACCAGTCTTGCCCACTCAGGAGGCCCCTAGTACATCTAGCGCGCCAATACTCCTTACTATGCAACAATTAACGGCTGTAATGGATAATTCTATCAAAAACATTTTAGCCAAAATGCCCACTTATCAGCGTAAGCGCGACTGCTCTGTTTTAGATACTGAAGGGCATGAGGACGCTGATGATAATGGTTCTGATATGCCCCTACACCAGTCTGAGGGGGCCAGGGAGGTTTTGTCTGAGGGAGAAATTTCAGATTCAGGGAAAATTTCTCAACAAGCTGAACCCGATGTGATTACATTTAAATTTAAGTTGGAACATCTCCGCGCTCTGCTTAAGGAGGTGTTATCCACTCTGGTTGATTGTGAAAATTTGATCATCCCAGAGAAACTATGTAAAATGGACAAGTTCCTAGAGGTCCCGGGGCCCCCAGAAGCTTTTCCTATACCCAAGCGGGTGGCGGACATTGTAAATAAAGAATGGGAAAGGCCCGGTATACCTTTCGTCCCTCCCCCCATATTTAAAAAATTGTTTCCCATGGTCGACCCCAGAAAGGACTTATGGCAGACAGTCCCCAAGGTCGAGGGGGCGGTTTCTACTTTAAACAAACGCACCACTATACCCATAGAAGATAGTTGTGCTTTCAAAGATCCTATGGATAAAAAATTAGAAGGTTTGCTTAAAAAGATGTTTGTTCAGCAAGGTTACCTTCTACAACCAATTTCATGCATTGTCCCTGTCACTACAGCCGCGTGTTTCTGGTTCGATGAGCTAGAAAAGGCGATCGATAGTGATTCTCCTCCTTATGAGGAGATTATGGACAGAATCCGTGCTCTCAAATTGGCTAATTCTTTCACCCTAGACGCCACTTTGCAATTGGCTAGGTTAGCGGCGAAAAATTCTGGGTTTGCTATTGTGGCGCGCAGAGCGCTTTGGTTGAAATCTTGGTCAGCGGATGCGTCTTCCAAGAACAAATTGCTTAACATTCCTTTCAAGGGGAAAACGCTGTTTGGCCCTGACTTGAAAGAGATTATCTCTGATATCACTGGGGGTAAGGGCCACGCCCTTCCTCAGGATAGGTCTTTCAAGGCCAAAAATAAACCTAATTTTCGTCCCTTTCGTAGAAACGGACCAGCCCCAAGTGCTACGTCCTCTAAGCAAGAGGGTAATACTTCTCAAGCCAAGCCAGCCTGGAGACCAATGCAAGGCTGGAACAAGGGAAAGCAGGCCAAGAAGCCTGCCACTGCTACCAAGACAGCATGAAATGTTGGCCCCCGATCCGGGACCGGATCTGGTGGGGGGCAGACTCTCTCTCTTCGCTCAGGCTTGGGCAAGAGATGTTCTGGATCCTTGGGCACTAGAAATAGTCTCCCAAGGTTATCTTCTGGAATTCAAGGGGCCTCCCCCAAGGGGGAGGTTCCACAGGTCTCAATTGTCTTCAGACCACATAAAGAGACAGGCATTCTTACATTGTGTAGAAGACCTGTTAAAAATGGGAGTGATTCATCCTGTTCCATTAGGAGAACAAGGGATGGGGTTCTACTCCAATCTGTTCGTAGTTCCCAAAAAAGAGGGAACGTTCAGACCAATCTTGGATCTCAAGATCCTAAACAAGTTTCTCAAGGTTCCATCGTTCAAAATGGAAACTATTCGAACAATTCTTCCCTCCATCCAGGAAGGTCAATTCATGACCACGGTGGATTTAAAGGATGCGTATCTACATATTCCTATCCACAAGGAACATCATCGGTTCCTAAGGTTCGCATTCCTGGACAAGCATTACCAGTTTGTGGCACTTCCTTTCGGATTAGCCACTGCTCCAAGGATTTTCACAAAGGTACTAGGGTCCCTTCTAGCGGTACTAAGACCAAGGGGCATTGCAGTAGTACCTTACTTGGACGACATTCTGATTCAAGCGTCGTCCCTTCCTCAAGCAAAGGCTCACACGGACATAGTCCTGGCCTTTCTCAGATCTCACGGATGGAAAGTGAACGTAGAAAAGAGTTCTCTATCTCCGTCAACAAGGGTTCCCTTCTTGGGAACAATAATAGACTCCTTAGAAATGAGGATTTTTCTGACAGAGGCCAGAAAAACAAAACTTCTAAACTCTTGTCAAACACTTCATTCCGTTCCTCTTCCTTCCATAGCGCAGTGCATGGAAGTAATAGGTTTGATGGTAGCGGCAATGGACATAGTTCCTTTTGCGCGCATTCATCTAAGACCATTACAACTGTGCATGCTCAGTCAGTGGAATGGGGACTATACAGACTTGTCTCCGACGATTCAAGTAAATCAGAGGACCAGAGACTCACTCCGTTGGTGGCTGTCCCTGGACAACCTGTCACAAGGGATGACCTTCCGCAGACCAGAGTGGGTCATTGTCACGACCGACGCCAGTCTGATGGGCTGGGGCGCGGTCTGGGGACCCCTGAAAGCTCAGGGTCTTTGGTCTCGGGAAGAATCTCTTCTACCGATAAATATTCTGGAACTGAGAGCGATATTCAATGCTCTCAAGGCTTGGCCTCAGCTAGCAAAGGCCAAGTTCATACGGTTTCAATCAGACAACATGACGACTGTTGCGTACATCAACCATCAGGGGGGAACAAGGAGTTCCCTGGCGATGGAAGAAGTGACCAAAATCATTCAATGGGCGGAGACTCACTCCTGCCACCTGTCTGCAATCCACATTCCAGGAGTGGAAAATTGGGAAGCGGATTTTCTGAGTCGTCAGACATTACATCTGGGGGAGTGGGAACTCCATCCGGAAATCTTTGCCCAAATTACTCAATTGTGGGGCATTCCAGACATGGATCTGATGGCCTCTCGTCAGAACTTCAAGGTTCCTTGCTACGGGTCCAGATCCAGGGATCCCAAGGCGACTCTAGTAGATGCACTAGTAGCACCTTGGACCTTCAAACTAGCTTATGTATTCCCGCCGTTTCCTCTCATCCCCAGGCTGGTAGCCAGGATCAATCAGGAGAGGGCGTCGGTGATCTTGATAGCTCCTGCGTGGCCACGCAGGACTTGGTATGCAGATCTGGTGAATATGTCATCGGCTCCACCATGGAAGCTACCTTTGAGACGAGACCTTCTTGTTCAAGGTCCGTTCGAACATCCGAATCTGGTCTCACTCCAGCTGACTGCTTGGAGATTGAACGCTTGATCTTATCAAAACGAGGGTTCTCAGATTCTGTTATTGATACTCTTGTTCAGGCCAGAAAGCCTGTAACTAGAAAAATTTACCACAAAATATGGAAAAAATATATCTGTTGGTGTGAATCTAAAGGATTCCCTTGGAACAAGGTAAAGATTCCTAAGATTCTATCCTTTCTTCAAGAAGGATTGGAGAAAGGATTATCGGCAAGTTCCTTGAAGGGACAGATTTCTGCCTTGTCTGTGTTACTTCACAAAAAGCTGGCAGCTGTGCCAGATGTTCAAGCCTTTGTTCAGGCTCTGGTTAGAATCAAGCCTGTTTACAAACCTTTGACTCCTCCTTGGAGTCTCAACTTAGTTCTTTCAGTTCTTCAGGGGATTCCGTTTGAACCCTTGCATTCCGTTGATATTAAGTTATTATCTTGGAAAGTTTTGTTTTTGGTTGCAATTTCTTCTGCTAGAAGAGTTTCAGAATTATCTGCTCTGCAGTGTTCTCCTCCTTATCTGGTTTTCCATGCAGATAAGGTGGTTTTACGTACTAAACCTGGTTTTCTTCCGAAAGTTGTTTCTAACAAAAACATTAACCAGGAGATAGTCGTGCCTTCTTTGTGTCCGAATCCAGTTTCAAAGAAGGAACGTTTGTTGCACAATTTGGATGTTGTTCGCGCTCTAAAATTCTATTTAGATGCTACAAAGGATTTTAGACAAACATCTTCCTTGTTTGTTGTTTATTCTGGTAAAAGGAGAGGTCAAAAAGCAACTTCTACCTCTCTCTCTTTTTGGATTAAAAGCATCATCAGATTGGCTTATGAGACTGCCGGACGGCAGCCTCCTGAAAGAATCACAGCTCATTCCACTAGGGCTGTGGCTTCCACATGGGCCTTCAAGAACGAGGCTTCTGTTGATCAGATATGTAGGGCAGCGACTTGGTCTTCACTGCACACTTTTACCAAATTTTACAAGTTTGATACTTTTGCTTCTTCTGAGGCTATTTTTGGGAGAAAGGTTTTGCAAACCGTGGTGCCTTCCATTTAGGTGACCTGATTTGCTCCCTCCCTTCATCCGTGTCCTAAAGCTTTGGTATTGGTTCCCACAAGTAAGGATGACGCCGTGGACCGGACACACCTATGTTGGAGAAAACAGAATTTATGTTTACCTGATAAATTACTTTCTCCAACGGTGTGTCCGGTCCACGGCCCGCCCTGGTTTTTTAATCAGGTCTGATAATTTATTTTCTTTAACTACAGTCACCACGGTATCATATGGTTTCTCCTATGCAAATATTCCTCCTTTATGTCGGTCGAATGACTGGGGTAGGCGGAGCCTAGGAGGGATCATGTAACCAGCTTTGCTGGGCTCTTTGCCATTTCCTGTTGGGGAAGAGAATATCCCACAAGTAAGGATGACGCCGTGGACCGGACACACCGTTGGAGAAAGTAATTTATCAGGTAAACATAAATTCTGTTTTTTTTGCGCTTTAATTTTAATGAGTTCTCCCCTAAGGACACATTTATGAGTTTCCCATAATAGCATCCGGTGTCAAATTCTCCTGAAAAAAATTTGTAAGTGTCTCTTCTAAGTGTTGTATGCTAATTGGGTCAGATAGAATGGAGTTGTTCAACCGCCATAAAAATGGCTTAACGGGAGCAGTGGGCCATCTAAATTTGCTAATCATTGCTGAATGATTGGACCAAGTAGTTGATGAGATCCTGGAAGATTCTAAGAGGCTTAGAAACAAATGATCTACTAATATATAGTCTAGTCGGGAATATGATTTATTCGGATTTGAAAAGAAAGTGTAATCCCTAATATGTGGGTGTGAAATTCTCCATATATCATGGAGTGTAAGAAGGTGTAAGTTAGACCAAATGGATTTCAGAGATTTTTGAGGTATAAGAATATTTGGATTGGAGCTGTCTACCGATGGATCAAGGGGGATGTTGAGGTCCCCTGCCACCAATAGAGAGCCTGTTGTGAAAGGGATAGTCATATTAGTAATATTTTGAAAAAATTGCCTTTGTTTTGTGTTGGGAGCATAGATGTTGATCAACGTGATTGGTCTTCCATATAGAAGACCCTTCAAGCCAAGATATCTCCCTTCTTTATCTGCTTCTATGCTACAGAGTTGAAATGGAACTGAGTTATGGAAAAGGATACTAACCACATTTATTTTTTTTGTCAGGATGACTGTTATGATAGTGTTGGGTGTAATAAAGTGAGAAATATTTAGGTTCAGAGTTTTTTCTAAAATGCGTCTCTTGTAAAAATAAAATGTCAGTTTGTCACATTTTTTTATTTTTATATCATGTAAAGCCATAGAGCGTTTGTGTGGTATGTTAAACCCCTTCACATTTTGGGTCATGAATGATAGTGAATGCCCCTTTATATTAGCCATATAGATATGACAAATATCCCTGCCAGTGCCATATAGAACACATATAAGACCAATATTTAGAAAAGAAAATAGAAAAGTGAAAGAAAGGACAGCAAAAAAACAATTTGTGAGAAATATTAAAAGGGTGAATCCAATAACTTGTGAGATACATTCTGTTTTAAACAACAAAAACATAATTTATGTAAGAACTTACCTGATAAATTCATTTCTTTCATATTAGCAAGAGTCCATGAGCTAGTGACGTATGGGATATACATTCCTACCAGGAGGGGCAAAGTTTCCCAAACCTCAAAATGCCTATAAATACACCCCTCACCACACCCACAATTCAGTTTAACGAATAGCCAAGAAGTGGGGTGATAAAAAAGTGCGAAAGCATATAAAATAAGGAATTGGAATAATTGTGCTTTATACAAAATCATAACCACCATAAAAAAGGGCGGGCCTCATGGACTCTTGCTAATATAAAAGAAATGAATTTATCAGGTAAGTTCTTACATAAATTATGTTTTTTTCATGTAATTAGCAAGAGTCCATGAGCTAGTGACGTATGGGATAATGATTACCCAAGATGTGGATCTTTCCACACAAGAGTCACTAGAGAGGGAGGGATAAAATAAAGACAGCCAATTCCTGCTGAAAATAATCCACACCCAAAATAAAGTTTAATGAAAAACATAAGCAGAAGATTCAAACTGAAACCGCTGCCTGAAGTACTTTTCTACCAAAAACTGCTTCAGAAGAAGAAAATACATCAAAATGGTAGAATTTAGTAAAAGTATGCAAAGAGGACCAAGTTGCTGCTTTGCAAATCTGATCAACCGAAGCTTCATTCCTAAACGCCCAGGAAGTAGAAACTGACCTAGTAGAATGAGCTGTAATCCTCTGAGGCGGAGTTTTACCCGACTCAACATAGGCAAGATGAATTAAAGATTTCAACCAAGATGCCAAAGAAATGGCAGAAGCTTTCTGGCCTTTTCTAGAACCGGAAAAGATAACAAATAGACTAGAAGTCTTTCGGAAAGATTTAGTAGCTTCAACATAATATTTCAAAGCTCTAACAACATCCAAAGAATGCAACGATTTCTCCTTAGAATTCTTAGGATTAGGACATAATGAAGGAACCACAATTTCTCTACTAATGTTGTTGGAATTCACAACTTTAGGTAAAAATTCAAAAGAAGTTCGCAACACCGCCTTATCCTGATGAAAAATCAGAAAAGGAGACTCACAAGAAAGAGCAGATAATTCAGAAACTTTTCTGGCAGAAGAGATGGCCAAAAGGAACAAAACTTTCCAAGAAAGTAATTTAATGTCCAATGAATGCATAGGTTCAAATGGAGGAGCTTGAAGAGCCCCCAGAACCAAATTCAAACTCCAAGGAGGAGAAATTGACTTAATGACAGGTTTTATACGAACCAAAGCTTGTACAAAACAATGAATATCAGGAAGAATAGCAATCTTTCTGTGAAAAAGAACAGAAAGAGCAGAGATTTGTCCTTTCAAGGAACTTGCGGACAAACCCTTATCTAAACCATCCTGAAGAAACTGTAATATTCTCGGTATTCTAAAAGAATGCCAAGAAAAATTATGAGAAAGACACCAAGAAATATAAGTCTTCCAGACTCTATAATATATCTCTCTAGATACAGATTTACGAGCCTGTAACATAGTATTAATCACAGAGTCAGAGAAACCTCTTTGACCAAGAATCAAGCGTTCAATCTCCATACCTTTAAATTTAAGGATTTCAGATCCTGATGGAAAAAAGGACCTTGATACAGAAGGTCTGGTCTTAACGGAAGAGTCCACGGTTGGCAAGAGGCCATCCGGACAAGATCCGCATACCAAAACCTGTGAGGCCATGCCGGAGCTACCAGCAGAACAAACGAGCATTCCTTCAGAATCTTGGAGATTACTCTTGGAAGAAGAACTAGAGGCGGAAAGATATAGGCAGGATGATACTTCCAAGGAAGTGATAATGCATCCACTGCCTCCGCCTGAGGATCCCGGGATCTGGACAGATACCTGGGAAGTTTCTTGTTTAGATGAGACGCCATCAGATCTACTTCTGGAAGTTCCCACATTTGAACAATCTGAAGAAATACCTCTGGGTGAAGAGACCATTCGCCCGGATGCAACGTTTGGCGACTGAGATAATCCGCTTCCCAATTGTCTATACCCGGGATATGAACCGCAGAGATTAGACAGGAGCTGGATTCCACCCAAACCAAAATTCGAGATACTTCTTTCATAGCCAGAGGACTGTGAGTCCCTCCTTGATGATTGATGTATGCCACAGTTGTGACATTGTCTGTCTGAAAACAAATGAACGATTCTCTCTTCAGAAGAGGCCAAAACTGAAGAGCTCTGAAAATTGCACGGAGTTCCAAAATATTGATCGGTAATCTCACCTCCTGAGATTCCCAAACTCCTTGTGCCGTCAGAGATCCCCACACAGCTCCCTAACCTGTGAGACTTGCATCTGTTGAAATTACAGTCCAGGTCGGAAGCACAAAAGAAGCCCCCTGAATTAAACGATGGTGATCTGTCCACCACGTTAGAGAGTGTCGAACAATCGGTTTTAAAGATATTAATTGAGATATCTTTGTGTAATCCTTGCACCATTGATTCAGCATACAGAGCTGAAGAGGTCGCATGTGAAAACGAGCAAAGGGGATCGCGTCCGATGCAGCAGTCATAAGACCTAGAATTTCCATGCATAAGGCTACCGAAGGGAATGATTGTGACTGAAGGTTTCGACAAGCTGCAATCAATTTTAGACGTCTCTTGTCTGTTAAAGACAGAGTCATGGACACTGAATCTATCTGGAAACCCAGAAAGGTTACCCTTGTCTGAGGAATCAAAGAACTTTTTGGTAAATTGATCCTCCAACCATGATCTTGAAGAAACAACACAAGTCGATTCGTATGAGATTCTGCTAAATGTAAAGACTGAGCAAGTACCAAGATATCGTCCAAATAAGGAAATACCACAATACCCTGTTCTCTGATTACAGACAGAAGGGCACCGAGAACCTTTGTAAAAATTCTTGGAGCTGTAGCTAGGCCAAACGGTAGAGCCACAAACTGGTAATGCTTGTCCAGAAAAGAGAATCTCAGGAACTGATAATGATCTGGATGAATCGGAATATGCAGATATGCATCCTGTAAATCTATTGTGGACATATAATTCCCTTGCTGAACAAAAGGCAAGATAGTCCTTACAGTTACCATCTTGAACGTTGGTATCCTTACATAACGATTCAATATTTTTAGATCCAGAACTGGTCTGAAGGAATTCTCCTTCTTTGGTACAATGAAGAGATTTGAATAAAACCCCATCCCCTGTTCCGGAACTGGAACTGGCATAATTACTCCAGCCAACTCTAGATCTGAAACACAATTCAGAAATGCTTGAGCTTTCACTGGATTTACTGGGACACGGGAAAGAAAAAATCTCTTTGCAGGAGGTCTCATCTTGAAACCAATTCTGTACCCTTCTGAAACAATGTTCTGAATCCAAAGATTGTGAACAGAATTGATCCAAATTTCTTTGAAAAAACGTAACCTGCCCCCTACCAGCTGAGCTGGAATGAGGGCCGCACCTTCATGTGGACTTAGAAGCAGGCTTTGCCTTTCTAGCAGGCTTGGATTTATTCCAGACTGGAGATGGTTTCCAAACTGAAACTGCTCCTGAGGATGAAGGATCAGGCTTTTGTTCTTTGTTGAAACGAAAGGAACGAAAACGATTGTTAGCCCTGTTTTTACCTTTAGATTTTTTATCCTGTGGTAAAAAAGTTCCTTTCCCACCAGTAACAGTTGAGATAATAGAATCCAACTGAGAACCAAATAATTTGTTACCCTGGAAAGAAATGGAAAGTAGAGTTGATTTAGAAGCCATATCAGCATTCCAAGTCTTAAGCCATAAAGCTCTTCTAGCTAAAATAGCTAGAGACATAAACCTGACATCAACTCTGATAATATCAAAAATGGCATCACAGATAAAATTATTAGCATGCTGAAGAAGAATAATAATATCATGAGAATCATGATTTGTTACTTGTTGCGCTAAAGTTTCCAACCAAAAAGTTGAAGCTGCAGCAACATCAGCCAATGATATAGCAGGTCTAAGAAGATTACCTGAACACAGATAAGCTTTTCTTAGAAAGGATTCAATTTTCCTATCTAAAGGATCTTTAAACGAAGTACCATCTGACGTAGGAATGGTAGTACGTTTAGCAAGGGTAGAAATAGCCCCATCAACTTTAGGGATTTTGTCCCAAAATTCTAACCTGTCAGACAGTACAGGATATAATTGCTTAAAACGTTTAGAAGGAGTAAATGAATTACCCAATTTATCCCATTCTTTGGAAATTACTGCAGAAATAGCATTAGGAACAGGAAAAACTTCTGGAATAACCACAGGAGATTTAAATACCTTATCTAAACGTTTAGAATTAGTATCAAGAGGACCAGAATCCTCTATTTCTAAAGCAATTAATACTTCTTTAAGTAAAGAACGAATAAATTCCATTTTAAATAAATATGAAGATTTATCAGCATCAATCTCTGAAACAGAATCCTCTGAACCAGAAGAGTCATCAGAATCAGAATGATGATGTTCATTTAAAAATGTATCTGTAGGGAGAGAAGTTTTAAAAGATTTTTTACGTTTACTAGAAGGAGAAATAACAGACATAGCCTTCTTGATGGATTCAGAAACAAAATCTCTTATGTTATCAGGAACATTCTGCACCTTAGATGTTGAAGGAACTGCAACAGACAATGGTACTTTACTAAAGGAAATATTATCTGCATTAACAAGTTTGTCATGACAATTAATACAAACAACAGCCGGAGGAATAGCTACCAAAAGTTTACAGCAGATACACTTAGCTTTGGTAGATCCAGCACTAGACAGCGATTTTCCTGTAGTATCTTCTGACTCAGATGCAACGTGAGACATCTTGCAATATGTAAGAGAAAAAACAACATATAAAGCAAAATTGATCAAATTCCTTAAATGACAGTTTCAGGAATGGGAAAAAATGCCAAAGAACAAGCTTCTAGCAACCAGAAGCAATGAAAAATTAGACTTAAATAATGTGGAGACAAAAGCGACGCCTATATTTTTTAGCGCCATATAAGACGCCCACATTATTTGGCGCCTAAATGCTTTTGGCGCCAAAAATGACGCCACATCCGGAACGCCGACATTTTTGGCACAAAATAACGTCAAAAAATGACGCAACTTCCGGCGACACGTATGACGCCGGAAACGGAAAAGAATTTTTGCGCCAAAAAAGTCCGCGCCAAGAATGACGCAATAAAATGAAGCATTTTCAGCCCCCGCGAGCCTAACAGCCCACAGGGAAAAAAGAGTCAAATTTTTGAAGGTAAGAAAAAATGAATAATTCAAATGCATAATCCCAAACATGAAACTGACTGTCTGAAAAATAAGGAAAGTTGAACATTCTGAGTCAAGGCAAATAAATGTTTGAATACATATATTTAGAACTTTATAAACAAAGTGCCCAACCATAGCTTAGAGTGTCACAGAAAATAAGATTTACTTACCCCAGGACACTCATCTACATGTTTGTAGAAAGCCAAACCAGTACTGAAACGAGAATCAGCAGAGGTAATGGTATATATAAGAGTATATCGTCGATCTGAAAAGGGAGGTAAGAGATGAATCTCTACGACCGATAACAGAGAACCTATGAAATAGACCCTGTAGAAGGAGATCACTGCATTCAAATAGGCAATACTCTCCTCACATCCCTCTGACATTCACTGCACGCTGAGAGGAAAACCGGGCTCCAACTTGCTGCGGAGCGCATATCAACGTAGAATCTAGCACAAACTTACTTCACCACCTCCATCGGAGGCAAAGTTTGTAAAACTGAATTGTGGGTGTGGTGAGGGGTGTATTTATAGGCATTTTGAGGTTTGGGAAACTTTGCCCCTCCTGGTAGGAATGTATATCCCATACGTCACTAGCTCATGGACTCTTGCTAATTACATGAAAGAAAAGAAACTGGGGAAGTATCCCCATCTGACCTATTGCTCTAACACGTGTAAATATCATTAGAGCATAACAAGTCTATATTAACTAAACTGTACTATGGTTCAGTAATTCAACCGCACTGTGAACACTGATTAGCAGCCTTTAAAATTGTTATAGGAGAAAAATGCAACCATACAATAACAGGTTAACTAAAAGTAAATAACAATAAGTAACTGGCTAATATATTCATTTCCGAGCAAGAATGATTGAATCTATAAGACATTGAATAAGACATTGAGTAATGGTGCAACTGACCAGTTATTAGAGTCCACATTTCTTTATGGAGAAAGGAGATACATATAATCTAGTAAGTCGATAACCCCTTTTAATCAATAGTGTTCATATTGAGTCAATTGGTATCTGGAATGACCCAGATTTGCAACCTTAACAGATATCAACAGGATATAAAAGTTTCTAAGAGATATAACAAATCTAGTCAATATAAGTGGATTATTGTGCTTTTATCTTACCACTCAGTGGTTCTTACCCCACGATCTCCATGAGGACTAGGAGGGGCAGAGGTACCATTAGGTTAACTATGTATTTAGTCGTGATGGACAGCTTACTGGTATAAACACTTCAACACAGGCATAACTTGAACTTTTAACTAGTAGAAGTCAGAAAGTTGGACTGAATAACATAAACACCACTTCTCCACCGTGGAAGGTGATGTAGAGAGTCAATTAAAATCTGTGACTCCTCGATGTGAAGAATATTCATGGGGGATCTACTGTTTCCTGAGAAGCACCAGGATGAGCAGGTCTAAGTCTTTTGGCAGGAACTGTTTGCCATTTTGATCTTTGAGGTTTTGCGACATCCTCCTTTCTGGGTTGTTCTTGTGATCCTGAAGATATAGTGGATTCAAGTGGTGGGTCAATATGCAGGTCTGCGCAAAAGCTTTCTGTCTCCAGGACATCACTACACACAAATCTTTGACCTTGTCTAATTACTTGGACTGAGCATGGGAAACCCCAACGATAAGCAATGTTTAGGTTCCTTAAATGTGCTGTGAGGTGGTTGAATTCCCTTCGCCTTATCAGGGTTCTTGGAGCCAAATCCGCAAAAATTTGGATGTTGCTATCCTGAAAATTAATGAATCTCTGTTTGCGTGCAAGTTGTGAGACTTCTTCTTTCTGAGAATAGTCTTTCAATTTTAAAATAATGTCCCTAGGTTTCTTTGGATCCAATGATTTAGCCCTAAATAACTAGATGGATTATGGCTATATACTTGCGGTTTTCTGAGCCGTTTTATTGTTCTGTTGTGCTGAGCAGGCTCCGGAACACCCTGGTAGTCACCCCAAGCAGTTTGGTTTGATTTCGTGCCCACATGAGGGAGATTTTGTCTTTTGAGTCAGACAGGGCTTTTAGAGCTCACTCAGAGTGTGGCCATCTTACTCGGCAGCCGGCTCCGCCCCTCTATTCTTCCAAGTTTATGATGGCTGAAAGATGAATGTCTAATATGTAAACACTATTTACTGATCCCTATAAACAGGTAGACCAGATTACAAATGCCACCTGTTCAGCTGTTCTTTCTGGACTCCGCCTCTTTGATTTTAGGTTCCCAACTCAAATGGTTGAAGAAACAGTTAAAGGGACATTGTGCACTAGATTTTTCTGTGCATAAATGTTTTGTAGATTTATATAGCCCATCTGGTAGTGTTTTTATAATAATCTATAGTTTTGCTTATTTTTTTAACAACATTGTGATGATTTTCAGACTCCTAACCAAGCCCCACAGTGCCAGATGTATACACACGTTTACAGACTTTTTATGATATCTGTCTTTTCTTATTATGGGGAGGTGGGGAGTGTCTGCTATTTTTGTTTACCCAGCCCCTTTCACAGGGTGTCCCAGACTACCTCATCAACAGTGCTAAACTTCGAGCTTCTTAGTAAGTTTTTAAAAGGTCTTATACTGGATTTTTAGATCAGTATTTGTGCATATTCTTCTTTACAGTTTTGTCTATTACATGCAGTTATATGAAAATTGGTGTGTACTGTCCCTTTAACTATATGGATGATGCAGTCCGATTTTCACAACAACAGAGAATGACCATCGAATATGTGTGGCTTAAGCAGTTTGCATAGTGGGAAGCAACATTTTTTGGAAACCTTTTTGTTCAAGACAGATGGTCACCGGAGTCTGGGGTCTTGTGCAGTGTATCAGAGCTCAAGAGAGTTAGATAAGCCCATTGTATGTTCAAGAATCAAATAGAACATTATAATGTTCTGATGGAAGCATTTTAACTTCCCTTATTTCTTGACTCTGCCCAAAGTGGCACATACCAAGTTTCCGACCCATTCCCATACCATTGCATTTTTTTACAAAATACTATTTTAAATTTAGAAATCCATATCTCAAATTTTTTATACATAGTTATTGATTTGTGCTAACATTGGTTGAGCAAAAGGAAAGATAAGAAACTGAATGATAACTTTTAAGTTAAAGGCGTATTGTACTGTAAAATGTGTTTCTCCTTAATGTGTTCCAAATTACTGATTTTGCTCATTAAAACAGTCACCTATTCTTCTCAACGGCATGCCCATAAAAATGGGTTGAGCCTGCAAGTAAAGCAGGTCTGCTATTGTTGTCTATGTCTAAACATAGTTAGATATTGACATGCTAATTATAGTTTGGCAGAACCAGCTTTCAGATACAAAAATCTCCCCCCCCCCCCTGTTTACATATCTTTTCTAGATATAGTGTCCCTTTAAATTTTTGTTTAGGAGGCTAAAATAATAAATTAATGATTCTATGTTTTTTTAATGGAATCATTTAATGTTCTTTTCACATTCAATGTATTTATCTATATATTTTGCTATCTATGTAATTTATTGTGTATGATTTACTTCAATATTGTATGAATTGTTACGATCTTTTAATGTGGTCATTGAATGAGTATATGTAAACAAATGGATCAGCCAATACCTATCCTCTTATTGCTATATATTCTGACACTCTCCAAGTAAGTGTATTCACTCTTGAGAAAGCCGGGGCGCTCTACCGGCGAAACGCATTGAATTTTACATTGTCTTGTAGAGGATCCGTAGGAAGGTGCTGTGACGTCGGCTTCACTGGAATCGCCGTCAGCGGAGATTTCAAAATAGATCCGCCTTGCTGGGCTCTAACAGAGAACTTTTACCTGTGCGATTACTGTGCATCTCAGTCGGATTCATCAACATTTATGGGCATATTGTGTTTTATTGTCTAGTGGGTATATTACTTGCGTGACTTTTATTTATTTGGAATAAATACTACCTTGAATCGAGGATTGCGCTGTCTTCCTTGTATCATTTCAGCTTTTTCATGTTTTCCTATCGGTGGACAAGAAACCCACAGATTACTGCACAGCTGCATCCTATACTGATTGAACTGACCGATTCACTACCATTCACACGGTTTCTACTATATTCCAAGGTATACGTTGATAACTGTTATTAGCGCTGCACCATTTCTTTTGTATTTATTTTTGACTACTTAAATTGAAAATTCCACACGAGTCTCCTACTATCTCACTCTTTTTGCCTCTCCTTCTATTATTTCATCCTCTTTGTCCTCTAGTTGTCTTTTTTTAGATTTAATGGGGTGTAGAATTTCTCTTGTAAGGTGTATCCAGTCCACGGATTCATCCTTTACTTGTGGGATATTCTCCTTCCCAACAGGAAGTGGCAAAGAGAGCACACATCAGAGCTGTCCATATAGCTCCCCCTCTAGCTCCACCCCCCAGTCATTCTCTTTGCCGGCTCTAAGCAATCGGAAGGGTAAAGTGAATGTGGTGTTAGAAATGTAGTTTTTATTATCTACAAGCAAAAGTTTGTTATTTTAAATGGTACCGGTGTGTACTATTTACTCTCTAGCAGAAAGGAATGAAGAGTTCTGCAGGGAGGAAGATGATTTTAGCATGTTGTAAATAAAATCCACTGCTGTTCCCACGTAGGACTGAGGAGTGCAAAAAAACTTCAGTTGGGGGGAACGGTTTACAGGTTAGGCTGCAAAAAGGTATGTTCAGTCATTTATTTCTAGACAAGACTGTGATAATGCTAGAAGAGACTGATAATATCCCCATGAGGGAAGGGTAAGCTATATTCAGAGACTAAGTATGGAATTGCAAGCTTACATAACGGGGCTAGTTTATGCTGGTTGACACTATTTAATGGCAAACGGTTTTTATTGAAAAATTTCATTTTCTTCTGTTAAGTGTGATCAGTCCACGGGTCATCATTACTTCTGGGATATTACTCCTCCCCAACAGGAAGTGCAAGAGGATTCACCCAGCAGAGCTGCATATAGCTCCTCCCCTCTACGTCACTCCCAGTCATTCTCTTGCACCCAACGACTAGATAGGATGTGTGAGAGGACTATGGTGATTATACTTAGTTTTATATCTTCAATCAAAAGTTTGTTATTTTAAAATAGCACCGGAGTGTGTTATTACCTCTCTGGCAGAGTTTGAAGAAGAATCTACCAGAGTTTTGCTATGATTTTAGCCGGAGTAGTTAAGATCATATTGCTGTTCTCGGCCATCTGAGGAGTGAGGTAAACTTCAGATCAGGGGACAGCGGGCAGATGAATCTGCATAGAGGTATGTAGCAGTTTTTATTTTCTGACAATGGAATTGATGAGAAAATCCTGCCATACCGATATAATGTCATGTATGTATACTTTACACTTCAGTATTCTGGGGAATGGTACTTCACTAGAATTACACTGTAAGAAATACATAAAGCTGTTTAATAACTAGAGATTATGTTTAACGTTTTTGCTGGAATGTAAAATCGTTTTCATTTGCTGAGGTACTGTGTGAATAAATGTTTGGGCACTATTTTTCCACTTGGCAGTTGCTTAATCTGTTTTTCTGACAGTTTCTGTTCTCCCTCACTGCTGTGTGTGAGGGGGAGGGGCCGTTTTTTGGCGCTTTTTCTATGCATCAAATATTTCAGTCAGCAACTCATTGTATTCCCTGCATGATCCGGTTCATCTCTTGTCACACCCGTATGCAAATCTGAAGAAAAGGAAATAATTTTTTAGTATCAATGGTTAGACCTCAATTACCGAGACAAAATAGATGTATATTAGTGTAGCAGAAAGTTACTGAAAAATACAATGACAGGATGTATCTTCAATTGTAACACCAAGCTGTGATTTCTATAATGGTGGTGTAAATAGTATTACCCTATAGCTGCCTCATGTGCAGAGGAATGCACTGAGGGAATGCAGCAGGGAAATCGGTTTACACCCCAGAGGTCAGATAAAGTAAAATAGGTAAAAACAAAAATAGAAATATGATGCACAACAACTATAAAAATTATTCAATAGTTATTGCAACAATTAATTAAATGTGGTGTGATTGGAAAAAATAAAAATAAAGTATTATAGGAATATATCGATGTTGAATATTGTCCAATTAGCTTAAGAACTGAATAGGACTGAAATATTGTTGCAGCATACCACAGCAGAATTAATTATGAAGATTAGGCTTACCGGAGAAACTATTCGTTTGAGAGAGCTGAGTGATACAATGTATCGTTATAGAGCGCTGTGTAGTCCGACTGTGCTGAAGTTGGCGTGTGACGTCACAGCCTCGTGGCTTGCATGAGCGTAATGGTATCCCAGCTGACTGCGGAAGCAGTGTAATCCGGAGCAAAAGAAAATGACAAAGTGTTAAAGGGCGCTGTGGATAAATAACATAATATAGTTTTACCAAATGCTGAATCGTAGGAAATGTGAACAGTCTTCACTTTGGTAGATTGATCTGGTTGCGTGAATCCGTCTGTTAGGAAACTCAGTACAGAGCAGGAGTTGGCTTGTAGTGTATGAGAGGTATAACTTCAATACTAAGCACTATGTGAAGTGGGAGGCAACCTTAAATAGGGTGGAGAGGATAAGGTGAGCAGAGAATTAAAGGGATAGTGATTACTGACAGGTAATATGAGAGGAAACCCTGACAGAATCCCCCATCTAATGAGCAACTCCAGGGGCTCATGGTCCTGGGCGATCAGGGTTTCTTTGATGAAAACTGGAAACCAGACGAGGTGCTGAAATGTTGCTAGCAGGTTCCCAAGAGTCTTCCTCCTTGGAGTAGCCCTTCCAGCTGATGAGGTATTGTAGAGCTCCTCTGTACAGGCGGGAGTCGAGAATAGATCTTATTTCATACTCGACATTTGGATCAATGGTAATGGTAGGAGTAGACCGTTGATTTGAGTTACGTCTAACCTCCCTATACGGTTTTAGTAGGGAGACGTGAAATGTTGGGTGAATCTTTATTGTATCAGGTAACTTGAGTCGAACAGCATTTGGATTGATCACTTTCTCAACTGGATATGGTCCAACGAAAAGAGGGGAGAGTTTTCTAGATGGAGTATTCAATCTCAAGTTTTTTGTAGAAAGCCATACTAAATCGCCTATTTGGTAGACTGGAGGAGTTCTTCTGTGTTTGTCATAGTAATGTTTTTGTATGTCTTTGGCCCGTTTTATGGAGGATTCGATAGATTTGAAATTAGAGGAGATGGAGTCAGATAATTCTGAAATGCTGGGAGAGAGAGACTGTGAGGTAGGTAACAACTGAAAAGAAGGGTGAAAACCATAGTTTGCAAAGAACGGGGTTTGATTGGTAGTGGCATGTAACGTATTATTATAACAGAATTCGGCATAAGGTAAAAGTTCAGACCAATGATCTTGTTGTGTAGAACAGAATGCTCTCAAGAATTGCTCAAGCCACTGATTACATCTTTCCGTCTGTCCATTTGTTTGTGGATGATACGCAGTAGTAAGTTTTCTGTCAATGTTGAATATTTTACAGAATTGCGACCATAACTTGCTGGAGAATTGTGTGCCTCGATCGGAAAGGATAGTAGAGGGTATACCATGGTATTTGATCACATTGGAAATAAGTAAACGGATAGTCTCCATAGCAGTAGGTAGTTTGTTATATGGAATAAAATGACACATTTTTGTGAACAAATCCACAACAACAAGAATGGTGGTATTTTTTGAGGAAAGAGGCAGGTCAACAATAAAATCAAGTGCAATGTCAGACCATGGCCTGTTTGGTGTAGGTAGGGAAAGTAGCAAACCATAGGGGGGCTGTTTTTCCTTTTTTGAAACTATACATGTACCACAAGTTTGAACATGGTTTTTTATGTCAGTGGTCATATGAGGCCACCAATAGTTTCTGTTAACTAATTCTAAAGTCTTAGTAATGCCAGGATGCCCAGCGAGTACAGAGTCATGTACAGAATGGAGGAGAGTAGATCTGAGAGTAGGTGGGATGTATAATTTAGAGTTGAAGTAGTAACAGCCATCGGGTTTGATAATAAGATCAAGCTTCGCCTTTGTTTTATCCTTTCTTTGTTCAGTTTTTAGGATAGGCATGGAGTTTGTGGTGAAACAGAGAAAATTTTGAGGTGGGATAAGAGATTGTTGAAGGGATGGTAAAGGTTTGTCCACTGGCATACGAGAGAGGGCATCCGCCTTCTGATTTTTTCCAGATGGGCGAAAAGTAATTAGGTAATTAAACCTTGATAGGAATAGATTCCAGCGGACTTGTCTAGCAGATAAGGTCCTAGTAGACTTTAGGTACTGTAAATTCCTATGGTCGGTATAAATTAGAATAGGAATAGCAGTCCCTTCCAACAGGTGTCGCCAATGTTCCAAAGATAGCTTTATAGCAAGTAACTCTTTATCCCCGATGGGATAGTTTTGTTCAGCCAAATTCAGGGTTCGTGAGTAGTAGGCGACAGGGTGTAGGGGTTTTTTCAAATCTTCCCTCTGAGACAAGATTGCGCCTACTGCATAGTTGGATGCATCGACTTCCAGGACAAATTGATACTTTGGGTCAGGGAAGCGGAGGATGGGAGCAGTGGTAAATTTTTCTTTGAGGAAGTCAAATGCTTTTTGAGCATCAGAGGACCATTTGAAAGTACTATTAGATTTTGTTAATGAAGTAAGTGGAACTGTGAGCTTGGAGAAATTTTTTATAAACTTTCGATAAAAGTTGGCAAATCCCATAAAACTTTGTACTTGTTTTTTTGTTTTAGGGATGGGCCACTGTAGAATTGTATTGATTTTGTTGTCCTCCATACGAATGCCTGCTGGGGAAATTTCGTAACCTAGGAATGAGATAGACCGCGAATTGAATATACATTTTTCAGCCTTTGCGTATAGATGGTTACTTCTAAGTCTGGAGAGAACTTGTTTAACATGAGTAATATGTTCAGATAAGGACTTGGAGTATACCAGTATATCATCCAGGTAGATGACGATGTAAACATCCAGGATATCTCTGAATACGTCGTTGATAAGATGCTGAAAAGTAGCAGGGGCATTACATAACCCAAATGGCATGACGACGTATTCGAACAATCCATAACGAGTTCGAAACGCCGTCAACCATTCATCCCCAGATCTTATTCGGATTAGGTTGTAAGCCCCCCTTAGGTCTAATTTAGTGAAGTATTTGGCCCCTTCAAGTCTCTCTATGAGCTCCGGAATCAACGGTAAAGGGTACCTATTTTTTATGGTAATCTGATTTAATTTTCTATAGTCGATTATGGGTCTTAGTGAACCGTCTTTATTTTTCACAAAAAATATCCCCGCACCTGCGGGAGAAGTAGAGGGGCGAATGAAGCCTTTTTTTAGATTTTCATGGATGTAAGTTTTTAAATGCAGAAGTTCAGGGTTCGACAGAGGGAATATATGCCCACAAGGTATTTCAGATCCTGGGATGATATCAATGGGACAATCGTATTTACGATGAGGGGGTAGGTTTTCACTTTCTGTCTTACTAAAAACATCAATGTACTCTTTGTACACATCAGGTACAAGGTTTTCAGGTGACACTTCGGTTGTCTGTAGGATAGTGACCGGAAAACAGTTGTTAATACAGTAAGGAGAAGAGAAAGTCAGTGAGTTGTTAAACCAGTTTATAGTTGGATTGTGAGTTTTAAGCCATTGAATACCCAGAACCACAGGGGAAACAGGTGAACAGATTACATCAAAAGTAATAAATTCTCTATGGTGGTCAGTGGTACTCACCAGGAGGGGTACAGTTTCATAAACCACAGGACCAGTGGTGATTTCTCTACCATCTATTCCCCTAAGAAAAACAGGAGACTTTTTCTGGGTTAGCGGTATTTTATTTACAGTGACATACTCCTTATCTATGTATGAAGCAGTGGCTCCAGAATCAACTATCGCGGATGCGCTGGCCCGCTGTTGTTCCCACTGTAAGAGAAGAGACAGTGTTAAATAAGAATGAGTTTGTACCTGGGTAGTACAACAAAATGGCTGGTATGAAATCTTACCCTTGTTCTGTCTGAGAAGGGATGGACAATCTTTTACTGTGTGATCGTCAGAAGCACAATATAGGCAGAGATTTAAGTTGCGTCGTCTGAGTTTCTCTTGGGGAGAAAGAGGACCTTTTACGAATCCTATATCCATAGGTTCAGCCAAGATTTTAGTAGAGGAAGTAGTATGTGAGGTAGTAACTTGTTTTTTGTAAGAGAAATCATGTGAAGACCTCTCTTGCTGCCTTTCCCGGAGGCGTCTATCTATGGTGATGGACAGGGTCATCAAATCTTCTAGTGTAGAAGGTAGATCTATTCGTGAAAGTTCATCTTTAATAGGGTCAGACAAACCCAATCTAAACTGGTTCCGCAATGATAAGTTGTTCCACTGTGAATCTTTTGCCCATTTCTTGAATTCAGTGATGTAGTCTTCTACAACCCTCTTTTTCTGTCTCAAACCTCTCATGGCTGTTTCTGCAGTGAGCTGTTTGTATGGGTCCTCATACAGCTGACCCATAGCAGTGAAAAAATTCTCTAATGAGTTTAAGATTTCTTCATTGTTCTCAAAGAATGTATTCGCCCAAGTACGGGGTTCACCCCTTAAGTATGATATCGTAGTAAGAACCCTCACCCTATCAGTAGGATAGGTATGAGGTTTTAATGCAAACATAAGCAAGCATGCGTTTTTGAATTCTCTATACTGGGATCTATCCCCATGGAATTTTTCTGGGGGACTAACTTGGGGCTCAGAGCCAGAAATTCTTTTGTCAACCACATCCCTAATATAAGCTTTTATAGTCTCATTCTCTGTTTTAAGGGAATTGAGACCATCAGTTAATAAATCAACCCTTTGTTGAAGGGCAATTATGTGTGGGTTGGTCTCAGCTGGGTCCATATTACTTTAGGGCTTAGTATTCTGTCACACCCGTATGCAAATCTGAAGAAAAGGAAATAATTTTTTAGTATCAATGGTTAGACCTCAATTACCGAGACAAAATAGATGTATATTAGTGTAGCAGAAAGTTACTGAAAAATACAATGACAGGATGTATCTTCAATTGTAACACCAAGCTGTGATTTCTATAATGGTGGTGTAAATAGTATTACCCTATAGCTGCCTCATGTGCAGAGGAATGCACTGAGGGAATGCAGCAGGGAAATCGGTTTACACCCCAGAGGTCAGATAAAGTAAAATAGGTAAAAACAAAAATAGAAATATGATGCACAACAACTATAAAAATTATTCAATAGTTATTGCAACAATTAATTAAATGTGGTGTGATTGGAAAAAATAAAAATAAAGTATTATAGGAATATATCGATGTTGAATATTGTCCAATTAGCTTAAGAACTGAATAGGACTGAAATATTGTTGCAGCATACCACAGCAGAATTAATTATGAAGATTAGGCTTACCGGAGAAACTATTCGTTTGAGAGAGCTGAGTGATACAATGTATCGTTATAGAGCGCTGTGTAGTCCGACTGTGCTGAAGTTGGCGTGTGACGTCACAGCCTCGTGGCTTGCATGAGCGTAATGGTATCCCAGCTGACTGCGGAAGCAGTGTAATCCGGAGCAAAAGAAAATGACAAAGTGTTAAAGGGCGCTGTGGATAAATAACATAATATAGTTTTACCAAATGCTGAATCGTAGGAAATGTGAACAGTCTTCACTTTGGTAGATTGATCTGGTTGCGTGAATCCGTCTGTTAGGAAACTCAGTACAGAGCAGGAGTTGGCTTGTAGTGTATGAGAGGTATAACTTCAATACTAAGCACTATGTGAAGTGGGAGGCAACCTTAAATAGGGTGGAGAGGATAAGGTGAGCAGAGAATTAAAGGGATAGTGATTACTGACAGGTAATATGAGAGGAAACCCTGACATCTCTACAGAGCTCAGGGGTCTTCAAAACTTATTTTGAGGGAGGTAATTTCTCTTAGCAGAGCTGTGAGAATTATATTTTGACTGAGATAAAAAACGTTTATTCTGTAATTTGTTTCCTGCTTTCAGAATTTGTTATCTTTGCTAATGGGATTAAACCTTTGCTAAAGTTGTGTTGTTTACAAGGATTGAGGCTATAACTGTTTCAATTTATTAATTTTCAACTGTCATAGATCTTCTGTGCTTCTTAAAGGCACAGTACATTTTAATATTATTCTAATTGAATTGTATTTCCAAGTTGCAAGTTTATTTGCTAGTGTGTTAAACATGTCTGATTCAGAGGATGATACCTGTGTCATTTGTTGCAATGCCAAAGTGGAGCTCAATAGAAATTTATGTACTAACTGTATTGATGCTACTTTAAATAAAAGTCAATCTGTACAAATTGAACAAATTTCACCAAACAACGAGGGGAGAGTTATGCCGACT
Source organism: Bombina bombina (assembly GCF_027579735.1). Taxonomy (NCBI): domain Eukaryota; kingdom Metazoa; phylum Chordata; class Amphibia; order Anura; family Bombinatoridae; genus Bombina; species Bombina bombina. The sequence continues at coordinate 889,046,394 of NC_069504.1, forward strand.
AACTCGCCTCACGTGTCAGTACCTACATCTCCCGCTCAGAGGGAGGTGCGTGATATTGTAGCGCCGAGTACATCTGGGCGGCCATTACAAATCACATTACAGGATATGGCTACTGTAATGACTGAGGTTTTGGCTAAATTACCAGAACTAAGAGGTAAGCGTGATCACTCTGGGGTGAGAACAGAGTGCGCTGATAATATTAGGGCCATGTCAGACACTGCGTCACAGGTGGCAGAACATGAGGACGGAGAACTTCATTCTGTGGGTGACGGTTCTGATCCAAACAGACTGGATTCAGATATTTCAAATTTTAAATTTAAACTGGAAAACCTCCGTGTATTACTAGGGGAGGTGTTAGCGGCTCTGAATGATTGTAACACAGTTGCAATACCAGAGAAAATGTGTAGGTTGGATAAATATTTTGCGGTACCGACGAGTACTGAGGTTTTTCCTATACCTAAGAGACTTACTGAAATTGTTACTAAGGAGTGGGATAGACCCGGTGTGCCGTTCTCACCCCCTCCGATATTTAGAAAAATGTTTCCAATAGACGCCACCACAAGGGACTTATGGCAAACGGTCCCTAAGGTGGAGGGAGCAGTTTCTACCTTAGCTAAGCGTACCACTATCCCGGTGGAGGATAGCTGTGCTTTTTCAGATCCAATGGATAAAAAGTTAGAGGGTTACCTTAAGAAAATGTTTGTTCAACAAGGTTTTATATTGCAACCCCTTGCATGCATTGCGCCGATCACGGCTGCAGCGGCATTCTGGATTGAGTCTCTGGAAGAGAACATTGGTTCAGCTACTCTGGACGACATTACGGACAGGCTTAGAGTCCTTAAACTAGCTAATTCATTCATTTCGGAGGCCGTAGTACATCTTACTAAACTTACGGCGAAGAATTCAGGATTCGCCATTCAGGCACGCAGGGCGCTGTGGCTAAAATCCTGGTCAGCTGATGTTACTTCTAAGTCTAAATTGCTTAATATACCTTTCAAAGGGCAGACCTTATTCGGGCCCGGGTTGAAAGAGATTATCGCTGACATTACAGGAGGTAAAGGCCATGCCCTGCCTCAGGACAAAGCCAAAGCCAAGACTAGACAGTCTAATTTTCGTTCCTTTCGTAATTTCAAAGCAGGAGCAGCATCAACTTCCTCTGCACCAAAACAGGAAGGAGCTGTTGCTCGCTACAGACAAGGCTGGAAACCTAACCAGTCCTGGAACAAGGGCAAGCAGACTAGGAAACCTGCTGCTGCCCCTAAAACAGCATGAATTGAGGGCCCCCGATCCGGGATCGGATCTAGTGGGGGGCAGACTTTCTCTCTTCGCCCAGGCTTGGGCAAGAGATGTTCAGGATCCCTGGGCGCTAGAGATAATATCTCAGGGATACCTTCTGGACTTCAAATACTCTCCTCCAAGAGAGAGATTTCATCTGTCAAGATTGTCAACAATCCAGACAAAGAAAGAGGCGTTTCTACGCTGCGTACAAGAACTCTTGTTAATGGGAGTAATCCATCCAGTTCCACGATCGGAACAGGGACAGGGGTTTTACTCAAATCTGTTTGTGGTTCCCAAAAAAGAGGGAACTTTCAGACCAATCCTGGACTTAAAGATCCTAAACAAATTCCTAAGAGTTCCATCGTTCAAGATGGAGACTATTCGGACAATTTTACCTATGATCCAAGAGGGTCAATACATGACCACTGTAGATTTAAAAGATGCTTACCTTCACATACCGATTCACAAAGATCATTATCGGTACCTAAGGTTTGCCTTCCTAGACAGGCATTACCAGTTTGTGGCTCTTCCATTCGGATTGGCTACAGCTCCAAGAATCTTCACAAAGGTTCTGGGTGCTCTTCTGGCGGTACTAAGACCGCGGGGAATCTCGGTAGCTCCATACCTAGACGACATTCTGATACAAGCTTCAAGCTTTCAAACTGCCAAGTCTCATACAGAGTTAGTGCTGGCATTTCTAAGGTCACATGGATGGAAGGTGAACGAAAAGAAAAGTTCACTTGTTCCACTCACAAGAGTTCCCTTCCTGGGGACTCTTATAGATTCTGTAGAAATGAAGATTTACCTGACAGAGGACAGGCTAACAAGACTTCAAAGTGCTTGCCGCACCCTTCATTCCATTCAACACCCGTCAGTGGCTCAATGCATGGAGGTAATCGGCTTAATGGTAGCAGCAATGGACATAGTACCCTTTGCACGCTTACACCTCAGACCACTGCAACTGTGCATGCTAAGTCAGTGGAATGGGGATTACTCAGACTTATCCCCTTCTCTGAATCTGGATCAAGAGACCAGAAATTCTCTTCTATGGTGGCTTTCTCGGCCACATCTGTCCAGGGGGATGCCATTCAGCAGACCAGACTGGACAATTGTAACAACAGACGCCAGCCTTCTAGGTTGGGGTGCCGTCTGGAATTCTCTGAAGGCTCAGGGACAATGGAGTCAGGAGGAGAGTCTCCTGCCAATAAACATTCTGGAATTGAGAGCAGTTCTCAATGCCCTCCTGGCTTGGCCCCAGTTGACAACTCGGGGGTTCATCAGGTTTCAGTCGGACAACATCACGACTGTAGCTTACATCAACCATCAGGGAGGGACAAGAAGCTCCCTAGCTATGATGGAAGTATCAAGATAATTTGCTGGGCAGAGTCTCACTCTTACCACCTGTCAGCAATCCACATCCCGGGAGTGGAGAACTGGGAGGCGGATTTCTTAAGTCGTCAGACTTTTCATCCGGGGGAGTGGGAACTTCATCCGGAGGTCTTTGCCCAAATACTTCGACGTTGGGGCAAACCAGAGATAGATCTCATGGCGTCTCGACAGAACGCCAAGCTTCCTCGTTACGGGTCCAGATCCAGGGATCCAGGAGCAGTCCTGATAGATGCTCTGACAGCACCTTGGGACTTCAGGATGGCTTACGTGTTTCCACCCTTCCCGTTGCTTCCTCGATTGATTGCCAGAATCAAACAAGAGAGAGCATCAGTGATTCTAATAGCACCTGCGTGGCCACGCATGACCTGGTGGACATGTCATCCTGTCCACCTTGGTCTCTACCTCTGAAACAGGACCTCCTGATACAGGGCCCTTTCAAACATCAAAATCTAACTTCTCTGAAGCTGACTGCTTGGAAATTGAACGCTTGATTTTATCAAGACGTGGATTTTCTGAGTCAGTTATTGATACCTTAATACAGGCTAGGAAACCTGTTACCAGAAAGATTTACCATAAGATATGGCGTAAATACCTATATTGGTGTGAATCCAAAGGTTACTCTTGGAGTAAGGTTAGGATTCCTAGGATATTGTCTTTTCTACAAGAAGGTTTAGAAAAGGGTTTATCTGCTAGTTCATTAAAGGGACAGATCTCAGCTCTGTCCATTCTGTTACACAAACGTCTGTCAGAAGTTCCTGACGTCCAGGCTTTTTGTCAGGCTTTGGCCAGAATTAAGCCTGTGTTTAAAACTGTTGCTCCACCATGGAGTTTAAACCTTGTTCTTAATGTTTTACAGGGCGTTCCGTTTGAACCCCTTCATTCCATTGATATAAATTTGTTATCTTGGAAAGTTCTATTTTTAATGGCTATTTCCTCGGCTCGAAGAGTCTCTGAATTATCAGCCTTACATTGTGATTCTCCTTATTTGATTTTTCATTCGGATAAGGTAGTCCTGCGTACTAAACCTGGGTTCTTACCTAAGGTAGTTACTAACAGGAATATCAATCAAGAGATTGTTGTTCCTTCTTTATGCCCAAATCCTTCTTCAAAGAAGGAACGTCTACTGCACAACCTGGATGTAGTCCGTGCTCTAAAATTTTACTTACAGGCAACTAAGGAATTTCGACAAACGTCTTCTCTGTTTGTCATTTACTCTGGGCAGAGGAGAGGTCAAAAAGCTTCCGCTACCTCTCTTTCTTTTTGGCTTCGTAGCATAATTCGTTTAGCTTATGAGACTGCTGGACAGCAGCCTCCTGAAAGAATTACAGCTCATTCTACTAGAGCTGTGGCTTCCACTTGGGCCTTCAAGAATGAGGCCTCTGTTGAACAGATTTGCAAGGCTGCAACTTGGTCTTCGCTTCATACTTTTTCCAAATTTTACAAATTTGACACTTTTGCTTCATCGGAGGCTATTTTTGGGAGAAAGGTTCTTCAGGCAGTGGTTCCTTCTGTATAAAGAGCCTGCCTATCCCTCCCGTCATCCGTGTACTTTTGCTTTGGTATTGGTATCCCAGAAGTAATGATGACCCGTGGACTGATCACACTTAACAGAAGAAAACATAATTTATGCTTACCTGATAAATTCCTTTCTTCTGTAGTGTGATCAGTCCATGGCCCGCCCTGTTTTTAAGGCAGGTAAATATTTTTTAATTTATACTCCAGTCACCACTTCACCCTTGGCTTTTCCTTTCTCGTTGGTCCTTGGTCGAATGACTGGAAGTGACGTAGAGGGGAGGAGCTATATGCAGCTCTGCTGGGTGAATCCTCTTGCACTTCCTGTTGGGGAGGAGTAATATCCCAGAAGTAATGATGACCCGTGGACTGATCACACTACAGAAGAAAGGAATTTATCAGGTAAGCATAAATTATGTTTTTGAGACACGTTGAAGGTTCCTTTGGGTTTCTTTCAGGGGTTATTACCCACATGGCTATTACTAAAACACTTGGGAGTGTTTCTTTAGGCCTCACAAGCACCGGAGTGAGGTGGGAGGGGCCTAATTTTGCGCCTCAGATGCGCAGTTAAATTGACTAGAAATTCAGGCTGTTTCACATGGAGGGTCCTGCTGCAGTTTGAGGGCCTATAAGAAGCTTTTTCCCCACAAATCTGGTCCTAAGGGTGCAGGTAGGGCCACAGCAGAGCTGTGGCAAGGTGCTGAAGTTTATTTAACCGTTTTTTTTTACTACTGTCGATCCGGTTTGGGCATTAAGGGGTTAATCCTTTATATTGCTAGTTATGCAATCTTACTAATGCTTTAGGTACATACCGTAAAAAAATCGAAAAGTTTGCTGCATTTCTTCACTGTTTTTGCAAGATTGTGTGCCTTTTTTATTTCTTAAAGGCACAGTACCGTTTTTTTCAAAGTGTGTTTTTACTTGATTAAAGTGATTTCCAAGCCTGTTTATACTACTACTAGTCTGTTAAACATGTCTGACACCAAGGAAAGTCCTTGTTCAATGTGTTTAGAAGCCATGGTGGAACCCCCTCTCAGAATGTGTCCCACTTGTACTGATATGTCTATACACTTTGAAGAACATATTGTTGCACTTAAAAATGTGGCCCAAGATGATTCTCAGACAGAAGGTAACGAGGTTAGCCCGTCAACCTCTCCCCAAGTATCACAACCATTTACGCCCGCTCAAGCGACGCCTAGCACCTCTAGTGTGTCTAACTCTTTTACCTTGCAAGACTTATCTAAACTGCCCGTGTTACCTGCAAAGCGTGATAGCTCTGTTTTAAGAATAGATAATGAGCATTCTGACGCTTTAGTAGCCGTATCCGATATACCCTCACAACACTCTGAAGTGGGGGCGAGGGATGGGCTGTCTGAGGGAGAAATTTCCGATTCAGGAAAGGTTTCTCAGACAGATTCAGATACGTTGGCTTTTAAATTTAAACTAGAACACAACACCTCCGCTTATTGCTCAGGGAGGTATTAGTTACTCTGGATGACTGCGACCTTATGGTGGTTCCAGAGAAATTGTGTAAAATGGACAAGTACCTAGAAGTTCCTGTTTACACTGATGTGTTCCCGGTCCCTAAGAGGATTGCGGATATCGTTACTAGGCAGTGGGATAAACCAGGTATTCCCTTTGTTCCCCCTCCTGTTTTTAAGAAAATGTTCCCCATATCTAACCCCATACGGGACTCGTGGCAGACGGTCCCTAAGGTGGAGGGGGCTGTTTCTTCACTTGCTAAACGCACAACTATACCTATAGAAGACAGTTGTGCTTTGAAAGACCCTATGGATAAAAAATTAGAGGGTTTACTTAAGAGATTTTTTGTTCAACAAGGTTTTCTTCTCCAACCTATTGCGTGCATTGTTCCTGTAACCACTGCAGCTGCTTTCTGGTTCGAGGCGCTGGAAGATGCGCTTCAGACGGAGACCTCATATGAGGACATTATGGACAGAATTAAGGCTCTTAAGCTGGCTAATTCTTTTATCAGAGATGCCGCTTTCCAACTAGCTAAGTTAGCGGCAAAAAATTCAGGTTTCGCCATTTTGGCGCGCAGGGCGCTATGGCTAAAGTCCTGGTCGGCCGATGTGTCGTCAAAATCCAAACGATAGAACATCCCTTTCAAAGGAAAGACCCTCTTCGGGCCTGAATTGAAAGAGATTATTTCAGAAATCACTGGGGGAAAAGGCCATTCTCTCCCCAGGACAAGTCCTTCAAGACAAAGAATAAACAAAATAATTTTTGTTCCTTTCGGAATTTCAGGAGCGGTCTCGCTTCATCCTCCCCTGCTGCAAAGCAAGAGGGTAACACTTCACAACCCAGGGCAGCCTGGAAACCTTACCAGGGCTGGAACAAGGGTAAACAGGCCAAGAAGCCTGCAGCTGCCTCCAAGACAGCATGATGGGGTAACCCCAGATCCGGGACCGGATCTAGTAGGGGGCAGAATCTCTCTTCGCTCAGGCCTGGGCAAGAGACGTACACAATCCCTGGGCCTTAGAGATTGTATCCCAGGGATATCTTCTAGAATTCAAGGACTCCCCTCCAAGGGGAAGGTTCCACATTTCTCGTTTGTCTACAGACCAGACAAAGAAAGAGACGTTCTTACGCTGTGTAGAAGACCTACATACAATGGGAGTGATCCACCCAGTTCCAATTGCGGAACAAGGGCTGGGTTTTTACTCAAACCTGTTTGTGGTTCCCAAGAAAGAAGGAACTTTCAGACCAATCCTTGATCTCAAAATTCTAAACAAATTCCTCAGAGTCCCATCATTCAAGATGGAGACCATTCGGACAATCTTACCAATGATCCAGGAGGGTCAATATATGACTACCGTGGATCTAAAGGATGCGTATCTGCACATTCCTATCCACAAAGATCATCACCAGTTTCTCAGGTTCGCCTTTCTGGACAAGCATTATCAGTTTGTGGCTCTTCCTTTCGGGTTGGCCACTGCTCCCAGAATTTTCACAAAGGTGCTAGGGTCCCTCCTGGCGGTACTAAGACCGCGGGGCATAGCAGTGTCGCCTTATCTAGACGACATCTTAATTCAGGCGTCGACTTTCCAAAGAGCCAAGTCTCATACGGAAATTGTAGTGGCCTTTTTGAGGTTTTACTGGAAGGAGGAATAACAGAGAGACCCTTCCTAATAGAATTAGAAACAAATTATTTAACATTAACAGGAACATCCTGAACATTAGATGTTGAAGGAACAACAACAGGTAAAGGAATATTACTAATGGAGACACTATCTTCATTGGAAAGTTTATCATTGCAACTAACACAAACTACAGCCGGAGGAACAGTTACCACAAGTTTACAACAAATGCACTTAACTTTGGTAGAACCAGCATCAGGCAGCGTCTTTCCAGTAGAAGATTTTGATTTAGGGTCAGGTTGTGACATCTTGCAATATGTAATAGAAAAAACAACTTATAAAGCAAAATGATCAAATTACTTAAATGACAGTTTCAGGAATGGGAAAAAAATGCTAAATAACAAGCCTCTAGCAACCAGAAGCAACAAAAAAGTGAGACTTAAATAATGTGAGAAAAAAGTGGAACAAAAAAAGACGCCCACATATTTGGCGCAAAGTATGACGCCCAAAGTATTGGCGCCAAAACCGACGCCCACATTTTTTGGCGCAAAAAAAAAGTCTCATACACATGCGTCAAAAAAATGACGTAACTACGAACAACTTCCGGCATCAAATCTGGCGCCGGAAATGACAACATTTTGCGCCAAAAAAGTTTGAGCCAAGAATGACGCAATAAAATGAAGCATTTTCTGCCCCAGCGAGCCCGCAGGAAAAAATAGTCAATTGAAAATTTTCAAGGTAAGAAAATAATATTTATTCATATGCATTATCCCAAATAATGAAACTGACAGTCTGAATGAAGGAATACTGATTATCCTGAATCATGGCAAATATAAGTTTAAACACATATATTTAGAACTTTACATATAAAGTGCCCAACCATAGCTTAGAGTGTCACAAAAAATAAGACTTACCTCAGGACACTCAACTACATATAGTAGATAGCCAAACCAGTACTGAAACGAGAATCAGTAGAGGTAATGGTATATAAGAGTATATCGTCGATCTGAAAAGGGAGGTAGGAGAAGAAATCTCTACGACCGATAACAGAGAACCTATGAAATAGATCCCCTAGAGGAAGACCATTGTATTCAAATAGGCAATACTCTCTTCACATCCCTCTGACATTCACTGCACTCTGAGAGGAAAACCGGCTTCAGCCTGCTGCGAAGCGCATATCAACGTAGAATCTAGCACAAACTTACTTCACCACCTCCATGGGAGGCAAAGTTTGTAAAAACTGAATTGTGGGTGTGGTGAGGGGTGTATTTGTAGGCATTTTGAGGTTTGGGAAACTTTGCCCCTCCTGGTAGGAATGTATATCCCATACGTCACTAGCTCATGGACTCTTGCTAATAACATGAAAGAAATTCTGTTTTTTCTCTCCTTTATGGGCTAGTTGATTTTTGGAGCAGCCCTCCCTCAGAGGGCTGATCTCTAAAAAAAAATCCTTTTCTGTTTGATTTGGATAATTGGTCTCATTATCGTGTCTATCACTAAAGTGTACATACCTATTATGAGTGTCAATTTTCCAACTGTCTGCTCGGTATATTGTCTATCAGTTTGATGTTTGTTGATGTTATAATTTCTATTCTTATAGAAAGGGTTTGGGTTATGTTGTCTACTCGTGTTATAGTGTCTCTCTGTATGTTGATATGAAGGTCTGTAATTTTGTTGATTTTGTTGATAAAAGGGTCTTTAATTTTGTTGTTGTCTTGTATGATCAGAATATGGTCTCCAATTGGAGTGGTTATAATTTTGGGGCCTCATGTGTTTTCTCCTTTATATGGGCCTTCTCTATATTGACCTTCTCCATACTGACCTTGATTCCCTCCTCTATATTGGCCTTGATTGTTACCTTTGTTATAACTGACTGTTTGTTAGTCATCATGCTGACCTACAGTACTTTTGTTAGTCTGATTTTCAGTATTTTGGGAGAGGCAAGGTTGTAACTTTGGGTTCAGCACTGTACTTATTCCGTTTGTTACCATGAAAAGCTGTAAGGGCCATACAGAATAACCTCAGATCCACAAGTATTTTCAACTATGACAGCAACACTCTTGAATAAATCCCAAAGATATTTTGATGCATCATATATTTGGAGATTATTCAGAAACTGTCATATTTGAAGGTCCTTGTGACACCATCTGTTTCACCTAAAAAACAGTTGAGTATGTGATTATTAAGAAGTATGTTTTTGGGCTGAAATATCAGAGGGTGCAGAGTTGTTGAGGCTGATGTATGATTTTGTCAGATTTTGAATTCTATTCTTGAGGCTAAAGGAAGCTAATCTAGGGATTTACAAAAAGGCTTGATGTAGTCAACTTTTGATGAAAATTTGTTAGCTTAGCTTTTCAGTCCTGTAAAAAAAAAAGTTTGTACAAAAAATAACACATTAGATCTAAAAAAAATTAACTTGGAGGAGTCATATATACATATAGAAGAAAAGAGGATGGTATTTTATTTTGCAGTATTAACCACCACATTGGGCTTTTATTAGGTATTGGTTTGATAAATTGCTGCTCTAATTTCTTTGCTGTTTTGGAAAGTCACTAAAGGACTGATGAAAAATATTCACATTCAGTTTTAAATACATTATTTTATTTAAGGCACCAAAGAATATTCTGCAGTTACAAGTCATGTATTTTCAATTATCTTAAAGGGATATGAAACCCATATTTTTTTGTTTCATTATTTAGATGGAGCATTCAATTTTAAGCAATATTCTAATTTACTCAGTTGCCAAACCCCCTGATTGAGCTTCTCCAGATATGAATGCCAAACTGGACCCTGCTACATCATGTCTAAAGTCACCAGAAGAAACCACTGATGTTCCTGAGCCAGCATATGCAGCAGAGAGAACCAAGGCAGCCTTGACCAGTAAGGAATTCTGCTAGAAAACAAAATGTATGCTTATCTGATAAATTAAATTTCTTTCATGATGGTTTGAGTCCAAGAGTCATCATGTGTGTGAATATTCCCGACCTGACCACTAGGAAGAGGCAAAAGACACCCTCCTAGCACAACAAAGCTTTAAATCCCTACAACTTCCCATGATCTTTAGTCATACATACAGCCAACTAGATGAGGAAAAAAGAAAAGCAGGAAAAATAAAGCAGTGCAAAGAAGTACAAAACAAGTACTGCCACCACCTGAACAAAAAGAAAGGGCAGGGTTCATGGACTCTCATCATCATGAAAGAAATATAACAGCTAAGCATAAATTTAGTTTTCTTTCATCAGATGGTGAGCGTTCACAAGTCATTACGTGTGGAAATCAATACCCAAGCCATCGAAGAATCCACAAGACCACTGTGAATAAGGGGGGGACAAACAGTGAAGGCAGGATGTAACTATTCAGGCACTGACGGCCCACAGAACTTTTCTGCCAAAGGCAGCCTCAGAAGAAGCATACACATTAGTGATAAAACTTAGAAAAAGTGTGTTACAAAGACCAATTAGCTGCCTTACAAATCTGATCAATAGAAGCATTATTACAAAAAGGCCCAAGTAGCAAATGTTCTAGTGGAATCAGCAGTAATGTGCTCAGAGGTAGTTTTCTCTGCAACCAAATAAGACTTGCAAGCTAAAGGGACATTCCAGACAAAATTTGAATTCAATTTTGATTGAATAGAAGCATTTCTGTAACATATAAGTATTAGCAAAAATGCTTCTAATAAAAGTTATAGCTATTTCAAGTCTAGTCAAAATTAAACTTTTTTGATTCATACAGACATGCAATTTTAAGCAAGTTTCTAATTTACTCCTATTATCAATTTTTCTTTGTTCTTTTGGTATATTTACTTTAAAAAGCAAGAATGTAAGCTTAGGAGACTGCCCATTTTTGGTTCAGCACCTGGGTAGCGCTTGCCAATTGGTGGCTAAATGTATGAAACAGAAAGAGATACAGGGGGGTAGTTATCAACGTGTCTACTTTACCTGCCTTCGCCAACCCAATACCCCCGCCTAAGCTCGCCTCACATCGCCACCGCAGACCTGCAAAAATTTGCCTAAGTTATCAAAAAAGCTGTCAAAAAGCCGTGCACCAAGTACGGGGCGATGAGCAGCGGACTGTGAGAGTTATCACTCATCCGATCTCGCTGCTCTTGGGCTTTTTTACAGCTTTCTTGATAGCCTGTCACTAAGCACCCACACTAAACTACACTGTTCTACCCCCTATACCGGCGCCCCCGGAACCCCCGCAACTAAATAAAGTTATTAACCCCTAAACTGCTGCTCCTAGACCCCGCCGCAACTCTTATAAATGTATTAACCCCTAAACCGCCGCAACCTACATTATACCTAGTTACTCCTATCCTGCCCCCCCTATACCGTCGCCCTCTATAATAAAGTTATTAACCCCTATCCTGCTGATCCCGCACCTCGCCGCAACTAAATAAATAGTTTAACCCCTAAACTGCCGCTCCCTGACCCCGCCGCAACTATAATATATGTATTAACCCCTAAACCGCTGCTCCCTGACCCCGCCGCAACCTATATTACATTTATTAACCCCTATCCTGCGCCCCCTACACCGTCGCCACCTATAATAAATTTATTAACCCCTATCCTGCCCCCCACTACACCGCCGCCACTGTAATAAAATTATTAACCCCTAAACCTAAGTCTAACACTAACCCTAACACCCCCTAACTTAAATATTAATTAAATAAATCTAAATAATATTTCTATTATGAACTAAATTAATCCTATTTAAAACTAAATACTTACCTTTAAAATAAACCCTAATATAGCTACAATATAAATAATAATTATATTGTAGCTATGTTAGGATTTATTTTTATTTTACAGGTAACTTTCAATTTATTTTAACTAGGTACAATAGCTATTAAATAGTTATTAACTATTTAATAGCTTACCTAGCTAAAATAAAGAGAAATTAACCTGTAAAATAAAAACTAACCTAAGTTACAATTACACCTAACACTACACTATACTTTAATAAATTATTCCTATTTAAAACTAAATACTTACCTGTAAAATAAACCCTAAGATAGCTACAATATAACTAATAATTACATTGTAGCTATCTTATGATTTATATTTATTTTACAGGTAACTTTGTATTTATTTTAGCTAGTTAGAATAGTTATTAACTATTTAATAACTACCTAGCTAAAAGAAATACAAAATTACCTGTAAAATAAATCCTAACCTAAGTTACAATTAAACCTAACACTACACTATCATTACATTAATTAAATAAATTAGATACAAATAACTACAATTAAATTAAATAAACTAACTAATGTACAAAAAATAAAAAAAGCTAAGTTACAAAAAATAAAAAAAATAAGTTACAAACATTTAAAAAATATTACAACAATTTTAAGCTAATTACACCTAATCTAAGCCCCCTAATAAAATAACAAAGCCCCCCAAAATAAAAAAAATGCCCTACCCTATTCTAAATTAAAAAAGTTCAAAGCTCTTTTACCTTACCAGCCCTTAAAAGGGCCTTTCATGGGGCATGCCCCAAAAAATTCATCTCTTTTGCCTGTAAAAGAAAAATACAACCCCCCCAACATTAAAACCCACCACCCACATACCCCTAATCTAACCCAAACCCCCCTTAAAAAATCCTAACACTACCCCCCTGAAGATCATCCTACCTTTAGTCGTCTTCACTCAGCCGAGCCACCGATGGAACTGAAGAGGAGATCCGGAGCGACAGAAGTCATCATCCAAGGGGCGCTGAAGAAATCTTCCATCCGATGAAGTGATCCTCCAAGCGGCGCTGAAGAAGTCTTCCATCCGATGAAGTGATCCTCCAAGCGGCGCTAAAGAAGTCTTCGATCCGGGCGATGTCATCTTCCAAGCGGGGTCTTCAATCTTCTTCTTCAGGATCCATCTTCATTCCGCCGACGCGGAACATCCTTCTTTCCCGACGAACTACCGACGAATGAAGGCTCCTTTAAGGGACGTCATCCAAGATGGCGTCCCTTCAATTCCGATTGGCTGATAGGATTCTATCAGCCAATCGGAATTAAGGTAGAAAAAATCTGATTGGCTGATTGAATCAGCCAATCAGATTGAGCTCGTATTCTATTGGCTGATCGGAACAGCCAATAGAATGCGAGCTCAATCTGATTGGCTGATTGGATCAGCCAATCGGATTGAACTTCAATCTGAAGATTGAAGACCCCGCTTGGAAGATGACATCGCCCGGATCAAAGACTTCTTCAGCGCCGCTTGGAAGATGACATCGCCCGGATGGAAGACTTCTTCAGCGCCGCCTGGATGATGACTTCATCGGATGGAAGATTTCTTAAGCGCCCCTTGGATGATGACTTCTGCCGCTCCGGATCTCCTCTTCAGTTCCATCGGTGGCTCGGCTGAGTGAAGACGACTAAAGGTAGGATGATCTTCAGGGGGGGTAGTGTTAGGTTTTTTTAAGGGGGGTTTGGGTTAGATTAGGGGTATGTGGGTGGTGGGTTTTAATGTTGGGGGGGTTGTATTTTTCTTTTACAGGCAAAAGAGCTGAATTTTTTGGGGTATGCCCCACGAAAGGCCCTTTTAAGGGCTGGTAAGGTAAAAGAGCTTTGAACTTATTTAATTTAGAATAGGGTAGGGCATTTTTTTTATTTTGGGGGGCTTTGTTATTTTATTAGGGGGCTTAGATTAGGTGTAAGTAGCTTAAAATTGTTGTAATATTTTTTAAATGTTTGTAACTTATTTTTTTTATTTTTTGTACTTTAGTTAGTTTATGTAATTGTATTTAATTGTAGTTGTTTGTAGGTAATTTATGTAATTAATGTAATGATAGTGTAGTGTTAGGTTTAATTGTAGCTTAGGTTAGGATTTATTTTACAGGTAATTTTGTATTTCTTTTAGCTAGGTAGTAATTAAATAGTTAATAACTATTTAATAACTATTCTAACTAGCTAAAATAAATACAAAGTTACCTGTAAAATAAATATAAATCCTAAGATAGCTACAATGTAATTATTAATTATATTGTAGCTATCTTAGGGTTTATTTTACAGGTAAGTATTTAGTTTTAAATAGGAATAATTTATTAAAGTATAGTGTAGTGTTAGGTGTAATTGTAACTTAGGTTAGTTTTTATTTTACAGGTTAATTTCTCTTTATTTTAGCTAGGTAAGCTATTAAATAGTTAATTAGCTATTGTACCTAGTTAAAATAAATTTAAATTTGCCTGTAAAATAAAAATAAATCCTAACATAGCTACAATATAATTATTATTTATATTGTAGCTATATTAGGGTTTATTTTAAAGGTAAGTATTTAGTTTTAAATAGGATTAATTTAGTTAATAAAATAAATATTATTTAGATTTATTTAATTAATATTTAAGTTAGGGGGGTGTTAGGGTTAGTGTTAGACTTAGGTTTAGGGGTTAATAATTTTATTACAGTGGCGCGGTGTAGTGGGGGGCAGGATAGGGGTTAATAAATTTATTATAGTGGCGACGGTGTAGTGGGGGGCAGGATAGGGGTTAATAAATTTAATATAGGTTGCGGCGGGGTCCGGGAGAGGCGGTTTAGGGGTTAATACATATATTATAGTTGCGGCGGGGTCAGGGAGCGGCGGTTTAGGGGTTAATACATATATTATAGTTGCGGCTGGGTCAGGGAGCGGCGGTTCAGGGGTTAACATGTTTATTATAGCTTGCGGTGGGCTCCGGGAGCGGCGGTTTAGGGGGTAAACACTTTATTTACTTGCGGCGGTGTAGGGGGGACAGATTAGGGGTGTTTAGACTCGGGGTACATGTTAGGGTGTTAGGTGTAGACAGCTCCCATAGAAATCAATGGGATGTCTGGCAGCAGCGAACTTGTACTTTCGCTATGGTCAGACTCCCATTGATTCCTATGGGATCCGCCGCCTCCAGGGCGACGGATTGAAAACCAGGTACGCTGGGCCGGAAAAGTGCTGAGCGTACCTGCTAGTTTTTTGATAACTAGCAAAAGTAGTCAGATTGTGCCGCACTTGTGTGCGGAACATCTGTAGTGACGTAAGAATCGATCTGTGTCGGACTGAGTCCGGCGGATCGAAGATTACGTCACTAAATTCTACTTTTGCTGGTATCTAGCCTTTGATAACTAAGGCGAATCAGCCTCGCCACAAATACGCTGCGGAATTCCATCGTATTTGAGGTTGACGGCTTGATAACTAGGCCCCTAAATCTGACCCTTCAGGAACTCAAGGAATTGTAAAATAATTCCAATGGTATACTTTTGTGAGAACACGTAAAAAGTTTTCCAGACTTGGGGACTTCTAGGCGGTGGTCATTTTACTGGTCGCACTGAGCTTCAGCTCCTGAGTCATTCACCACTTTTACCTAAAATTACATTGAAATCTTGGTGACAGACCATCTAAATAGGTGGGGAAGCTCGACTGAAGGCACTCTGACCCAAAAGAAGGGATTTTAGATTGTGGTGTGGCCTACATGCCCTCAGTACCGGACTTTGTAGTTTGAGGCCTTCCCTTACTACTGAAGCCTCATCTGTCCTCATAACTGCCATGCCATTGTTGCACGGCCAGTGCCCTAATTTAGTGGAATAAAGCAACACATGTATCGACATAGAATGGATACAAGAGAAGCATCACTAATAGCTACTCTTACCAGATTACTGGACGCTTAACTTAAAAACATTTTGGATCATCTGGCAAGTGAATGAGGTAGTGTACGCATGCCTAAGCCTACAACATGCTCCTCTAAGATTCCAGAAACCGCACTTAAAGCTAATTAGCAAATAGGTTAGGACAAACATAACTCCCTAGAAGTGACTGCTGTTGCACATCTTGAGCCCGAACTCCGGATCGCACAAAAAGTTGTCTCAGAAAATGGAGACCGGAACAAGAGCCTTGACAGAAGAGAGATCCCTTCTAAACCTACGAACAGGAGCCTCTTAATCTTCTCAAACATACAAAGGCTTTCAACGCAGAGTGAGAGAATGTGCGATGCACCAATTTACTATACTTTTGCTGGAAGCACTGTGCCATATGGAATTGGGCCGCCAGCTGAGATTGTCGGAGTTTTCGATCCGGGGGTGTCTGTCACGACCCTGTACAGGAGAGGCGGCTGAGCTCACCCAGACCATTGGGAGATTCGCCCTTCAGCGGAAGTGGTTGCTTTCTGCAGATCCTAGCCTTGTTCAGGTTGTGAACGAAAATTCCTCAAAACAGCTACGTAAGATAGCTAGAGATGTACTGAAGGAGATGAACGGCCCATTTCGTGTGACACTCGGGAACTCTCCAATGTTATACAGCCTTGTTTTTTGCCTAGAGCATGTCCCACGGCATGTGAGACGCGGTGTGGGTTAGGTGAGACAAGGACTGATATCCTGGGTATCTGGTTTGTGCTGTTATGTTTGAAAGGAACTATTGAGAAGTGTTGTTGGCATGAACCTTCAATTAGACAGTGTGCCCTTATGTTTACGAAGATTTTATATCCGGGACTTTACTAATAGGTATCTTATCAACAGGACTTATGATATCTACATGTTTATATTGTTAAGTCATACTCCTGGTCTGCTTAAAGTTAATTTGCTCTCGCAACTCTTGTTAGGAAACACAGAATTATACTTAAATAGCAGTATTGAGTTCCTTATGTCAGCTACTTGGTTTCCGTTTTGTATAGTTGCCAAGTCTCTCCACCAGATGGCAGTAAAGTCCCATTTATAGAATACCCACTTAGCTTTACTATTATAAAGGTTCCATTAGGATCTAATAGACCTGCTTTAATTTCCCCATACAGTCTCATAGGAACATATTGCAGCTGCATAACATACTCATACATAGATGACAGACACTTTGAAAGTTCTTTCTCCCTACCTTATTAATAGAGTATACTGCAAATTATTTTGTATTCATTCAAATGTTCTCATTATGTATCAAATATACATTATAAGCTACTTGTCTCCAATTGGGGTCCAAAAGTGGCCCATTTTGTGTTTTTTTTTTATTATTTCTTTTGACCTAAAATTCCCTACCCTGATTTAATTTCTATCCCAGGAGGTACAAGAGAGACCTCTTTATTTCAGTAAGGGAAATTATTGTTTCTGACTTTCTATTATGTTGTAAGGGGATATTTAATTATTAATTGAAAATTTAGAGGTTAACTTCTGTTTGCATGACTGGGCGATTAATTGTCTACTTAATTTGACATTTAACATGTAAATGGTACAGTGATTCTCCTATGTCACTGAAACTATGATGTTTTTTTTCCTTTTGCCTGTATCTTTTCTCCTGTTAAGTGTAGTCAGTCCACGGGTCATCCATTACTTATGGGATTATATCTCCTCCCTAACAGGAAGTGCAAGAGGATCACCCAAGCAGAGCTGCTATATAGCTCCTCCCCTCTACGTCATACCCAGTCATTCTCTTGCACCTAACTAATAGATAGGACGTGTGAGAGGACTGTGGTTATTAAAATTAGTTTTTATATCTTCAATCAAAAGTTTGTTATTTTAAACAGCACCGGAGTGTGTTGTTTTTTCTCAGGCAGCATTAGAAGAAGAATCTACCTGAGTTTGTGTATGATCTTAGCGGTCGTAACTAAGATCCATTTGCTGTTCTCGGCCATTCTGAGGAGTGAGGTAACTTCAGAACAGGGGACAGCGGGCAGGGTTCACCTGCAAGGAGGTATGTTGCAGTATATTATTTTCTAAGGAATGGAATTGACTGAGAAAATACTGCTAATACCCATATAATGTAAGTGCAGCCTTAAATGCAGTAGTAGCGACTGGTATCAGGCTGATATGTATGTATGTTTACACTGAGGTATTTCTGGGGAATGGAACTTAACTAAGAAAATACTGTATACATTTAACTTATTTTTGAGCCCCCACTGCAGTGAAAGCGACTAGCAGCAGGCTTATTAGTATCATTTCATAATTTTATTTTTAAAACGTTTACTGGCATATTAATCGTTTTTCTCTGAGGTACTTGGTGATAAAAAATTTTGGGCATTATTTTTCCACATGGCTGTCGTTTATTTATGAATAAATTCAGTTTACTGAGCTTCCCCACTGTTATAATATGAGTGGGAGGGGCCTATTTTGGCGCTTTATTGCGCAGTAAGAATTCAGTCACAGTCTTCCTATTCCTTCCTCCATGATCCAGGACGTCTCTACAGAGCCCAGGGGTCTCCAAAACTAGTTTTGAGGGAGGTAATCACTCACAGCAGACCTGTGAGACTGTGCTTTTGACTGTGATAAAACGTTTATATTCTGTTATCCGTTTTTTGAGTATTAAGGGGTTAATCATCCATTTGCTGGTGGGTGCAATCCTTTGCTAACTTAATGCATTTACTGTGAAAATTTGGTTGCTATAACAAATTTGGTTCATTGTGATTTCAACTGTGACAGTTTATTTGTGCTTCTTATAGGCACAGTAACGTTTTTCATATTGCTTGTAAATTTATTTCAAAAGTATTTTCCAAGCTTGCTAGTTTCATTGCTAGTTTGTTAAACATGTCTGACACAGAGGAAACTCTTTGTTCAATATGTTTAAAGGCCAATGTGGAGCCCAATAGAAATTTGTGTACTAATTGCATTGATGCTACTTTAAATAAAAGTGTACATGTAAAGAAAATTTCACCAGACAACGAGGGGGAAGTTATGCCGACTAACTCTCCTCACGTGTCAGTACCTTCGTCTCCCGCTCAGGAGGTGCGTGATATTGTGGCGCCAAGTACATCAGGGCGGCCCATACAAATCACTTTGCAAGACATGGCTAATGTTATGACTGAAGTATTATCTAAATTGCCAGAATTTAGGGGTAAACGCGACCACTCTGGGGTGAGAACAGAGTGCGCTGATAATATTAGAGCCATGTCTGATACTGCGTCACAATTTGCAGAACATGAGGACGGAGAGCTTCATTCTGTGGGTGATGGATCTGATCCAAGTAAACTGGACTCAGACATTTCAAATTTTAAATTTAAGCTTGAGAACCTCCGTGTATTGCTAGGGGAGGTATTAGCGGCTCTGAATGATTGTAACACGGTTGCAATTCCAGAGAAAATGTGTAGGCTGGATAAATATTTTGCGGTACCGACGTGTACTGACGTTTTTCCTATTCCTAAAAGGCTTACAGAAATTATTAACAAGGAGTGGGATAGACCTGGTGTGCCCTTTTCTCCCCCTCCTATATTTAGAAAAATGTTTCCAATAGACGCCACCACATGGGACTTATGGCAGACGGTCCCTAAGGTGGAGGGAGCAGTTTCTACTCTGGATAAGCGCACCACTATCCCGGTGGAGGATAGCTGTGCTTTTTCAGATCCAATGGATAAAAAGTTAGAGGGTTACCTTAAGAAAATGTTTGTTCAACAAGGTTTTATATTACAACCCCTTGCATGCATTGCGCCTGTCACGGCTGCGGCGGCATTCTGGTTTGAGTCTCTGGAAGAGACCATTAACTCAATTACATTGGATGAGATTACAGACAAGCTTAGAGTCCTTAAGCTAGCTAATTCATTTATTTCCGATGCCGTAGTACACTTAACTAAACTTACGGCTAAGAATTCCGGATTCGCCATTCAAGCGTGCAGAGCGCTGTGGCTTAAATCCTGGTCAGCCGATGTGACTTCTAAATCTAAATTGCTTAACATACCTTTCAAAGGGCAGACATTATTCGGGCCCGGTTTGAAAGAAATTATCGCTGACATTACTGGAGGTAAGGGCCATGCCCTGTCTCAAGACAGAGCCAAACCAAGGGCTAGACAGTCTAATTTTCGTGCCTTTCGTAACTTCAAGGCAGGAGCAGCATCAACTTCCTCAGCTCCAAAACAGGAAGGAACTGTTGCTCGCTACAGACAGGGCTGGAAACCTAACCAGTCCTGGAACAAGGGCAAGCAGGCCAGAAAACCTGCTGCTGCCCCTAAGACAGCATGAAGTGAGGGCCCCCGATCCGAAAACGGATCTAGTGGGGGGCAGACTTTCTCTCTTCGCCCAGGCTTGGGCAAGAGATGTCCAGGATCCCTGGGCGTTAGAGATCATATCTCAGGGATATCTTCTGGACTTCAAAGCTTCTCCTCCAAAAGGGAGATTTCATCGTTCAAGGTTGTCAGCAAACCAGATAAAGAGAGAAGCGTTTCTACGCTGTGTACAAGACCTTTTACTAATGGGAGTGATCCATCCAGTTCCGCGGTCGGAACACGGACAAGGGTTTTACTCAAATCTGTTTGTGGTTCCCAAGAAAGAGGGAACCTTCAGACCAATTTTGGACTTAAAGATCCTAAACAAATTCCTAAGAGTTCCATCGTTCAAAATGGAAACTATTCGGACAATCTTACCTATGATCCAAAGGGGTCAATACATGACCACAGTGGATTTAAAGGATGCCTACCTTCACATACCGATTCACAAGGATCATTATCGGTACCTAAGGTTTGCCTTCCTAAACAGGCATTACCAGTTTGTAGCTCTTCCCTTCGGGTTAGCCACGGCTCCAAGAATCTTTACAAAGGTTCTGGGCTCTCTTCTGGCGGTACTAAGACCGCGAGGAATTTCGGTAGCTCCGTACCTAGACGACATTCTGATACAAGCGTCAAGTTTCCAGACTGCCAAGTCTCATACAGAGTTGGTTCTGGCATTTCTAAGGTCGCATGGGTGGAAGGTGAACGTAGAAAAGAGTTCTCTATTGCCACTCACAAGAGTTCCCTTCTTGGGGACTCTTATAGATTCTGTAGAAATGAAAATTTACCTGACAGAAGACAGGTTAACAAAACTTCTAAATGCTTGCCGTGTCCTTCATTCCATTCAACACCCGTCAGTGGCTCAATGCATGGAGGTAATCGGCTTAAAGGTAGCGGCAATGGACATAGTACCCTTTGCACGCCTGCATCTCAGACCACTACAATTGTGCATGCTAAGTCAGTGGAATGGGGATTACTCAGATTTGTCCCCTATGCTGAATCTGGATCAAGAGACCAGAGATTCTCTTCTATGGTGGCTTTCTCGGCCACATCTGTCCAGGGGGATGCCCTTCAGCAGGCCAGATTGGACAATTGTAACAACAGACGCCAGCCTCCTAGGTTGCGGCGCTGTCTGGAATTCCCTGAAGGCTCAGGGATCATGGTCTCAGGAGGAGAGTCTCCTTCCAATAAACATTCTGGAATTAAGAGCAGTTCTCAATGCTCTTCTGGCTTGGCCTCAGCTAGCAACTCTGAGGTTCATCAGGTTCCAGTCGGACAACATCACAACTGTGGCTTACATCAACCATCAGGGAGGGACAAGGAGTTCCCTAGCGATGATGGAAGTCTCAAAGATAATTCGCTGGGCAGAGTCTCACTCTTGCCACCTGTCAGCGATCCACATCCCAGGCGTGGAGAACTGGGAAGCGGATTTCCTAAGTCGCCAGACTTTTCATCCGGGGGAGTGGGAACTTCACCCGGAGGTATTTGCACAACTGCTTCGGCGTTGGGGCAAACCAGATCTGGATCTCATGGCGTCTCGCCAGAACGCCAAGCTTCCTTGTTACGGATCAAGGTCCAGGGACCCGGGAGCGGTTCTGATAGATGCTCTGACAGCACCTTGGGTCTTCAACATGGCTTATGTGTTTCCACCCTTCCCGATACTTCCTCGTCTGATTGCCAGGATCAAACAGGAGAGAGCATCAGTGATTCTAATAGCGCCTGCGTGGCCACGCAGGACCTGGTATGCAGATCTGGTGGACATGTCGTCCTGTCCACCATGGTCTCTGCCTCTGAGACAGGACCTTCTGGTTCAGGGTCCTTTCAAACATCCAAATCTAATTTCTCTGAGGCTGACTGCATGGAGATTGAACGCTTGATTCTATCAAAGCGTGGATTCTCGGAGTCGGTGATTGATACCTTAATACAGGCTAGGAAACCTGTTACCAGGAAAATTTACCATAAAATATGGCGTAAATACTTACATTGGTGCGAATCCAAGAGTTACTCATGGAGTAAGGTTAGGATTCCTAGGATATTGTCTTTTCTACAGGCTTAGAAAAGGGTTTATCTGCTAGTTCGTTAAAAGGACAGATCTCAGCTCTGTCCATTCTTCTACACAAGCGTCTGTCAGAAGTTCCAGACGTTCAGGCTTTTTGTCAGGCTTTGGCCAGGATTAAGCCTGTGTTTAAAACTGTTGCTCCGCCATGGAGCTTAAACTTAGTTCTTAACGTTTTACAGGGTGTTCCGTTTGAACCCCTTCATTCCATTGATATCAAACTGTTATCTTGGAAAGTTCTGTTCCTAATGGCTATTTCCTCGGCTCGAAGAGTCTCTGAGTTATCAGCCTTACATTGTGATTCTCCTTATCTGATTTTTCATTCAGACAAGGTAGTTCTGCGTACTAAACCTGGGTTCTTACCTAAGGTAGTCACTAACAAGAATATCAATCAAGAGATTGTTGTTCCTTCATTGTGCCCTAATCCTTCCTCAAAGAAGGAACAACTTCTGCACAATCTGGACGTTGTCCGTGCCCTGAAATTCTATTTACAGGCAACTAAAGATTTTCGACAAACTTCTTCCCTGTTTGTCGTTTATTCTGGACAGAGGAGAGGTCAAAAGGCTTCGGCTACCTCTCTCTCCTTCTGGCTTCGTAGCATAATACGTTTAGCCTATGAGACTGCTGGACAGCAGCCTCCTGAAAGAATTACAGCTCATTCTACCAGAGCTGTGGCTTCCACTTGGGCCTTTAAAAATGAGGCCTCTGTTGAACAGATTTGCAAGGCTGCAACTTGGTCTTCACTTCACACCTTTTCAAAATTTTACAAATTTGACACTTTTGCTTCTTCGGAGGCTGTTTTTGGGAGAAAGGTTCTTCAGGCAGTGGTTCCTTCCGTGTAAAGGTCCTGCCTGTCCCTCCCGTCATCCGTGTACTTTTAGCTTTGGTATTGGTATCCCATAAGTAATGGATGACCCGTGGACTGACTACACTTAACAGGAGAAATCATAATTTATGCTTACCTGATAAATTCCTTTCTCCTGTAGTGTAGTCAGTCCACGGCCCGCCCTGTTTTTACGGCAGGTCTAAATTTTAAATTAAACTCCAGTCACCACTGCACCCTATAGTTTCTCCTTTCTCGTTTGGTTTCGGTCGAATGACTGGGTATGACGTAGAGGGGAGGAGCTATATAGCAGCTCTGCTTGGGTGATCCTCTTGCACTTCCTGTTAGGGAGGAGATATAATCCCATAAGTAATGGATGACCCGTGGACTGACTACACTACAGGAGAAAGGAATTTATCAGGTAAGCATAAATTATGATTTTTGCAACCTCAAATAAAATATGTTTATAAAAATAAAACGTTTTCCAGACTTTATGATAAATACGGTTTCCTAGCCTGAGCCAGGGTATCAATAACCTTCTCTTTTCTTATCAATAACCTTGTCAGCAAAAAACCTCCGAGACAGAATTTCAAGTGTCATCAAATTTAGAGTTTTGACATTTTGATTAATAAAAGGGCTTTGAGACAGAAGATCCTTTCTTAGAGGAAGGCTTCAAGGTGAGCATGCGGACATCTGCACCAGATCTTTGAGACAGAAGATCCTTTCTTAGAGGAAGGCTTCAAGGTGAGCACGCGGACATCTGCACCAGATCTGCAAACCAATTCCTGCGAGGCCATGTCGGAGCAATCAGAAAATCTGAGACTTCTTGCTTCATTCTGGCTATCACTCTGGATAGCAACACAAATGGAGGCAAAATGTAAGGTTAAATGGCCAAGGGACCACTAGGCCATCTATCATACTTGCCCGAGGGTCCTAAGACCTGGCATTGTAAAACTTTGTGACTTATTCTAGGTGCACCTAGTGTTTGGCCTTCTTTTGTTTGCCCCTATTGGGGGATTTTATCACTGGTCGGTCTGGCCGCATAGGGCAGACAGAGTTTACCTATATTTATAAGTATTTATAAGTTGTTTATTGTACTCCATAAATTTTAGCTAGTAAAGTTTATTATTATATAGAGATATCATTTTATCTATTTATTAAAGACGTTTATTTTGTTCAGCCTCTTAGGCGCTTTAATATTCTGTTGCCATTATCTGTTTATCTTAGGGTGGGCTAGGATACCCTTATATGAGAGCGACAGAGTCTGTGTTTTAAGTTCTAAGTGCTTTTAATCTCTCAATCTCTCTTAATCACAATACTGAAGCAGTTTGTGATTCAAATGAGAAGCCACAAGATCTATATCTGGCAGACTCCAACATCTTATAATTTGGTTGAAAACTTCCTGCTTCAGAGACTATTTCCTTAGGGGAAGAGACTGATGACTGAGAAAGGTGTGCCATCCACACCTGGAATGTGGATGACGGAAATCCTGCAATAATGGCACTCTGTCCAACTGATGATGCAGAACACTTCCCTCATCATTAAGAAAGTGTGATTTCCTCCCTGATGATTGACATAAGCCACTGACATGATTTCTGACTAATCTCAAAAAACTCTGGAAAGCCCTATAGATTGCACAGAGCTCCAGAATATTTATTAGTATCCTTGCTCTCCTAAGGAGACCAAACTCCCTGCACTCTCTGAGACCCCCAAACTGCACCCAACCTAACAGGCTTGCATCTGTGGAGATTACTTTCCACACTGGTCAAAGAAAGGAGTCTGCCAGCAAGTCAAATACTGTCTTGTGACAGATTCTCATGGTCCCCATTTCATTGATACAGTATCTGCAATTAGAGGTTTCGAAGATTAAACCTGGCAAATAGAACTGCATTTGAGGCAGCCACCATGAACCCCACATCTTCTTTACACCTGAGCAACGGAAGGGAGAGGATTCAGCTACAGAAGGGCACAGGTTATTGCAGCTTCAGTCTGCATTAATCTGTTAGAGACAAAGACAGTAACTGAATATTTTATGAACCCCAGAAAAGAAACACGGTCTGAGGAATTAATGAGCTTTTTGGAACTATGACTTTGAAGAACTGAGTGTGAGACACAGCCAGATGAAAAGAATGAGCCTGAACCACAATGTCATTCAAGGAACTATAGACATTCCTTGAGCTCAAACTACAGACAACAGAGCTCCCATTACTTTTGTAAAACACTCTGGGAGCTGTAGCCAGACCAAAAGAGAGGACCACAAACCGACAATGCTTTTCTAGAAAAGCACATCTCAGGAGCTTGACATGATCCCTATGTATAGGGGTGTGCAAATAATCATCTTTTAAGTCTATTGTAGACATAAACTGACCCTTCTGCACTAAAGGAAGGGTGAATTGTCTCCATCTAGAAAGTAGAAACATTCAGGAAATTGTTCAATATTTTGAGATCCAAAACAGGCTAAAAAGTACCCTCTTTCTTTGGCACCATAAAGAGATTTGAATAAAACCCCTGGTTTAATTCTGAAGTTGGAACTGGAGTAATTACTTCCATTATTTCCAGATCTCTGACACAACTAGAGAAAGCTTGGGCCTTTAAAGAATCTCAAGGCACTCAAGACAGAAATAATCTTCCCCAAGTAGGCCTTGAATGAAAACTTAATTTTATACCCCATGGGAAATGATTTGCAATATCCAGGTATCCTGAACAGATCTCTCCCAATCATCTAGAAAAAGACTCAATATGCCCCACCCCCCACCAGCTGGGGTACAATTCGACTTTTTTTTTTTTTTTGGACCAAGAAGAGTTAGACTTCCAGGAGGATTTCGAATAGTCAGAACTCTGAGTAGAGGGGGAATCTTTCTGAGCCTTAGATAGCCAAAAGGTACTTAAACGTCTAGGAAATGTAAGCTTACCCTTAGACTTCTTATCCTGTGGCAGAAAAACATAATTTATGTAAGAACTTACCTGATAAATTCATTTCTTTCATATTAGCAAGAGTCCATGAGCTAGTGACGTATGGGATATACATTCCTACCAGGAGGGGCAAAGTTTCCCAAACCTCAAAATGCCTATAAATACACCCCTCACCACACCCACAATTCAGTTTAACGAATAGCCAAGAAGTGGGGTGATAAAAAAGTGCGAAAGCATATAAAATAAGGAATTGGAATAATTGTGCTTTATACAAAATCATAACCACCACAAAAAAAGGGCGGGCCTCATGGACTCTTGCTAATATGAAAGAAATGAATTTATCAGGTAAGTTCTTACATAAATTATGTTTTCTTTCATGTAATTAGCAAGAGTCCATGAGCTAGTGACGTATGGGATAATGATTACCCAAGATGTGGATCTTTCCACACAAGAGTCACTAGAGAGGGAGGGATAAAATAAAGACAGCCAATTCCTGCTGAAAATAATCCACACCCAAAATAAAGTTTAACGAAAAACATAAGCAGAAGATTCAAACTGAAACCGCTGCCTGAAGTACTTTTCTACCAAAAACTGCTTCAGAAGAAGAAAATACATCAAAATGGTAGAATTTAGTAAAAGTATGCAAAGAGGACCAAGTTGCTGCTTTGCAAATCTGATCAACCGAAGCTTCATTCCTAAACGCCCAGGAAGTAGAAACTGACCTAGTAGAATGAGCTGTAATTCTCTGAGGCGGAGTTTTACCCGACTCAACATAGGCAAGATGAATTAAAGATTTCAACCAAGATGCCAAAGAAATGGCAGAAGCTTTCTGGCCTTTTCTAGAACCGGAAAAGATAACAAATAGACTAGAAGTCTTTCTGAAAGATTTAGTAGCTTCAACATAATATTTCAAAGCTCTAACAACATCCAAAGAATGCAACGATTTCTCCTTAGAATTCTTAGGATTAGGACATAATGAAGGAACCACAATTTCTCTACTAATGTTGTTGGAATTCACAACTTTAGGTAAAAATTCAAAAGAAGTTCGCAACACCGCCTTATCCTGATGAAAAATCAGAAAAGGAGACTCACAAGAAAGAGCAGATAATTCAGAAACTCTTCTGGCAGAAGAGATGGCCAAAAGGAACAAAACTTTCCAAGAAAGTAATTTAATGTCCAATGAATGCATAGGTTCAAACGGAGGAGCTTGAAGAGCCCCCAGAACCAAATTCAAACTCCAAGGAGGAGAAATTGACTTAATGACAGGTTTTATACGAACCAAAGCTTGTACAAAACAATGAATATCAGGAAGAATAGCAATCTTTCTGTGAAAAAGAACAGAAAGAGCAGAGATTTGTCCTTTCAAGGAACTTGCGGACAAACCTTTATCTAAACCATCCTGAAGAAACTGTAAAAGTCTCGGAATTCTGAAAGAATGCCAAGAAAAATGATGAGAAATACACCAAGAAATATAAGTCTTCCAGACTCTATAATATATCTCTCTAGATACAGATTTACGAGCCTGTAACATAGTATTAATCACAGCGTCAGAGAAACCTCTTTGACGAAGAATCAAGCGTTCAATCTCCATACCTTTAAATTTAAGGATTTCAGATCCTGATGGAAAAAAGGACCTTGTGACAGAAGGTCTGGTCTTAACGGAAGAGTCCACGGTTGGCAAGAGGCCATCCGGACAAGATCCGCATACCAAAACCTGTGAGGCCATGCCGGAGCTACCAGCAGAACAAACGAGCATTCCTTCAGAATCTTGGAGATTACTCTTGGAAGAAGAACTAGGGGCGGAAAGATATAGGCAGCATGATACTTCCAAGGAAGTGATAATGCATCCACTGCCTCCGCCTGAGGATCCCGGGATCTGGACAGATACCTGGGAAGTTTCTTGTTTAGATGGGACGCCATCAAATCTATTTCTGGAAGTTCCCACATTTGAACGATCTGAAGAAATACCTCTGGGTGAAGAGACCATTCGCCCGGATGCAACGTTTGGCGACTGAGATAATCCGCTTCCCAATTGTCTACACCTGGGATATGAACCGCAGAGATTAGACAGGAGCTGGATTCCGCCCAAACCAAAATTCGAGATACTTCTTTCATAGCCAGAGGACTGTGAGTTCCTCCTTGATGATTGATGTATGCGACAGTTGTGACATTGTCTGTCTGAAAACAAATGAACGATTCTCTCTTCAGAAGAGGCCAAAACTGAAGAGCTCTGAAAATTGCACGGAGTTCCAAAATATTGATCGGTAATCTCACCTCCTGAGATTCCCAAACTCCTTGTGCCGTCAGAGATCCCCACACAGCTCCCCAACCTGTGAGACTTGCATCTGTTGAAATTACAGTCCAGGTCGGAAGCACAAAAGAAGCCCCCTGAATTAAACGATGGTGATCTGTCCACCACGTTAGAGAGTGTCGAACAATCGGTTTTAAAGATATTAATTGAGATATCTTTGTGTAATCCTTGCACCATTGATTCAGCATACAAAGCTGAAGAGGTCGCATGTGAAAACGAGCAAAGGGGATCGCGTCCGATGCAGCAGTCATAAGACCTAGAATTTCCATGCATAAGGCTACCGAAGGGAATGATTGTGACTGAAGGTTTCGACAAGCTGCCATCAGTTTTAGACGCCTCTTGTCTGTTAAAGACAGAGTCATGGACACTGAATCTATTTGGAAACCCAGAAAGGTTACCCTTGTCTGAGGAATCAATGAACTTTTTGGTAAATTGATCCTCCAACCATGATCTTGAAGAAACAACACAAGTCGATTCGTATGAAATTCTGCTAAATGTAAAGACTGAGCAAGTACCAAGATATCGTCCAAATAAGGAAATACCACAATACCCTGTTCTCTGATTACAGACAGAAGGGCACCGAGAACCTTTGTAAAAATTCTTGGAGCTGTAGCAAGGCCAAACGGCAGAGCCACAAACTGGTAATGCTTGTCCAGAAAAGAGAATCTCAGGAACCGATAATGATCCGAATGAATCGGAATATGCAGATATGCATCCTGTAAATCTATTGTGGACATATAATTCCCTTGCTGAACAAAAGGCAAAATAGTCCTTACAGTTACCATCTTGAACGTTGGTATCCTTACATAACGATTCAATATTTTTAGATCCAGAACTGGTCTGAAGGAATTCTCCTTCTTTGGTACAATGAAGAGATTTGAATAAAACCCCATCCCCTGTTCCTGAACTGGAACTGGCATAATTACTCCAGCCAACTCTAGATCTGAAACACAATTCAGAAATGCTTGAGCTTTTACTGGATTTACTAGGACACGGGAAAGAAAAAATCTCTTTGCAGGAGGTCTCATCTTGAAACCAATTCTGTACCCTTCTGAAACAATGTTCTGAATCCAAAGATTGTGAACAGAATTGATCCAAATTTCTTTGAAAAAACGTAACCTGCCCCCTACCAGCTGAGCTGGAATGAGGGCCGCACCTTCATGTGGACTTAGAAGCAGGCTTTGCCTTTCTGGCTGGCTTGGATTTATTCCAGATTGGAGATGGTTTCCAAACTGAAACTGCTCCTGAGGATGAAGGATCAGGTTTTTGTTCTTTGTTGAAACGAAAGGAACGAAAACGATTATTAGCTCTGTTTTTACCCTTAGATTTTTTATCCTGTGGTAAAAAAGTTCCTTTCCCACCAGTAACAGTTGAAATAATAGAATCCAACTGAGAACCAAATAATTTGTTACCCTGGAAAGAAATGGAAAGTAGAGTTGATTTAGAAGCCATATCAGCATTCCAAGTCTTAAGCCATAAAGCTCTTCTAGCTAAAATAGCTAGAGACATAAACCTGACATCAACTCTGATAATATCAAAGATGGCATCACAGATAAAATTATTAGCATGCTGAAGAAGAAGAATAATATCATGAGAATCATGATGTGTTACTTGTTGCGCTAAGGTTTCCAACCAAAAAGTTGAAGCTGCAGCAACATCAGCCAAAGATATAGCAGGTCTAAGAAGATTACCTGAACACAGATAAGCTTTTCTTAGAAAGGACTCAATTTTCCTATCTAAAGGATCCTTAAACGAAGTACCATCTGACGTAGGAATAGTAGTACGTTTAGCAAGGGTAGAAATAGCCCCATCAACTTTAGGGATTTTGTCCCAAAATTCTAATCTGTCAGACGGCACAGGATATAATTGCTTAAAACGTTTAGAGGGAGTAAATGAATTACCCAATTTATCCCATTCTTTGGAAATTACTGCAGAAAAAACATTAGGAACAGGAAAAACTTCTGGAATAATCACAGGAGATTTAAATACCTTATCCAAACGTTTAGAATTAGTATCAAGAGGACCAGAATCCTCTATTTCTAAAGCAATTAGAACTTCTTTAAGTAAAGAACGAATAAATTCCATTTTAAATAAATATGAAGATTTATCAGCAACAACCTCTGAGACAGAATCCTCTGAACCAGAAGAGTTATCAGAATCAGAATGATGATGTTCATTTAAAAATTCATCTGTAGGGAGAGAAGTTTTAAAAGATTTTTTACGTTTACTAGAAGGAGAAATAACAGACATAGCCTTCTTTATGGATTCAGAAACAAAATCTCTTATGTTATCAGGAACATTCTGCACCTTAGATGTTGAAGGAACTGCAACAGGCAATGGCACTTTACTAAAGGAAATATTATCTGCTTTAACAAGTTTGTCATGACAATCAATACAAACAACAGCTGGAGGAATAGCTACCAAAAGTTTACAGCAGATACACTTAGCTTTGGTAGATCCAGCACTAGACAGCGATTTTCCTGTAGTATCTTCTGACTCAGATGCAACGTGAGACATCTTGCAATATGTAAGAGAAAAAACAACAACATATAAAGCAAAATTGATCAAATTCCTTAAATGACAGTTTCAGGAATGGGAAAAAATGCCAAAAAACAAGCTTCTAGCAACCAGAAGCAATGAAAAATGAGACTTAAATAATGTGGAGACAAAAAGCGACGCCCATATTTTTTAGCGCCAATAAGACGCCCACATTATTTGGCGCCTAAATGCTTTTTGGTGCCAAAATGACGCCACATCCGGAACGCCGACATTTTTGGCGCAAAATAACGTCAAAAAATGACGCAACTTCCGGCGACACGTATGACGCCGGAAACGGAAAAGAATTTTTGCGCCAAAAAAATCCGCGCCAAGAATGACGCAATAAAATGAAGCATTTTCAGCCCCCGCAAGCCTAACAGCCCACAGGGAAAAAAGTCAAATTTTTGAAGGTAAGAAAAAATGATTAAATCAAATGCATTATCCCAAATATGAAACTGACTGTCTGAAAATAAGGAAAGTTGAACATTCTGAGTCAAGGCAAATAAATGTTTGAATACATATATTTAGAACTTTATAAACAAAGTGCCCAACCATAGCTTAGAGTGTCACAGAAAATAAGATTTACTTACCCCAGGACACTCATCTACATGTTTGTAGAAAGCCAAACCAGTACTGAAACGAGAATCAGCAGAGGTAATGGTATATATAAGAGTATATCGTCGATCTGAAAAGGGAGGTAAGAGATGAATCTCTACGACCGATAACAGAGAACCTATGAAATAGACCCCGTAGAAGGAGATCACTGCATTCAAATAGGCAATACTCTCCTCACATCCCTCTGACATTCACTGCACGCTGAGAGGAAAACCGGGCTCCAACTTGCTGCGGAGCGCATATCAACGTAGAATCTAGCACAAACTTACTTCACCACCTCCATCGGAGGCAAAGTTTGTAAAACTGAATTGTGGGTGTGGTGAGGGGTGTATTTATAGGCATTTTGAGGTTTGGGAAACTTTGCCCCTCCTGGTAGGAATGTATATCCCATACGTCACTAGCTCATGGACTCTTGCTAATTACATGAAAGAAAGCTCCTTAACCCCCAGTGACTGTGGCAATATCATCCAGTCCATGCCCAAGCAGAATTTTACCCTGACTGGGAGAAAGCAGTCAGTGCACGACTTAAAGGATTAGTTAACTACACTATACCACTCTGCAGCGTTTTAAATATCTTCTAAATTTATGTGGACCTTCATTCATCATTTTTTTGGATCCGACTTAGTAAACTTCAAATCCTACCTTTTACACGGATACCTTCTCATGCCATAACTCTGCCTGGAAGGAAAAAAAATGTTTTTGAATGACGAATCTCATTCTATAAGTTCTGATTGGTCCCCCACTGGCGTCCCAACTGACTTGCTCTACGCCTACCGATCTAAATGTGCATGCGTGTCTCACTGAAATCTAGAACTGTTTAGATGCGCACTCACGAGACACGCATGCGCATTTTCTCTACTCGTTATCCATTTTCGTCCCGGCAGCGTTGAATCTATATGTATCACTGCAGGTAAGTGTTTCGACGCATGCGCAATATAATTAAGCATAACAACTCGCACAGAGGTACACGTAAGAGAGGGTGGGACCGCTCTTACATGCAAAGGAGTAAAACCAGGAAATGAGCGGGTGTGAGGAGGAAGCACTTATAACGGTATGGGAATAATTATATAAATATCTTCAAAGAAATAAAAAAAAAATTAAAAAAAGGTAGTGACTGTGTTGATCAAGATAAGATCAGTCAATATTATTGACTCGAAAAATGTACTTTCACTTTAAGCTACAAGACTCGCCTAGCTAAAAAAAAAAAGAAAAGCTAATTCAGCATTCTTAGCATTAATACAAATCATTTCCACTTTTGCATCACAAATAAAGGAATTAGCTGTTCTTAAGAGTCCATGAGGCCCACCCTGTTTATGGTGGCTATGATTTTTGTATAAAAGCACAATTTTATTTCCAGCTCCTCTTTTTATATGCTTTTTTACTCCCTTATTTTTTCAACCCACTACTTGGCTATTCGTTAAACTGAATTGTGAGTGTGGTGAGGGGTGTATTTATAGGCATTTTGAGGTTTGGGAAACTTTGCCCCTCCTGGTAGGATTGTATATCCCATACGTCACTAGCTCATGGACTCTTGCCAATATGAAAGAAATGAATTTTGTCAGGTAAGTTTTTATATAAATTGTTTTCTTTCATGTAATTGGCAAGAGTCCATGTGCTAGTGACATATGGGATAGAAATACCAAAGATGTGGGAGACCACAGAAGAGTCACTAGAAAGGGAGGAATAAAATAAAAACAGCTATTTCGACTGACAAAAAATAAGTCTCTCATAAATTTCACGTAATTTTCAAGAAAAAAACTTAAATCATAAGCAGAAGAATCAAACTGAGACAGCTGCCCGAAAAAAACCTTTCTACCAAAGACTGCTTCAGAAGAAGCAAATACATCAAAATGGTAAAATTTAGTAAATGTATGCAAAGAAGACCAAGTTGCTGCTTTGCAAATCTGATCAACCGAAGCTTCATTCTTAAAAGCCCAAGAAGTGGCGACTGATCTAGTAGAATGAGCTGTAATTCTCTGAGGCGGAGACTGTCCAGCCTCCAAATAAGCCTTGTGAATCAAAAGCTTTAACCAACATGCCAGAGAAATGGCAGAGGCTTTCTGACCTTTCATAGGACCAGAAAAAACAACAAATCGACTAGAAGTCTTCCTGAAATCTTTAGTATCTTCAACATAATATTTCAAAGCTCTTACAACATCCAAAGAATGTAAAGATCTTTCAAGAGTATTCTTAGGATTAGGACACAAGTAAGGAACAACAATTTCCCTACTAATGTTGTTAGAATTCACAACCTTAGGAAGAAATTTAAACGGAGTCCGCAAAACAGCCTTATCCTGATGAAAAATCAGAAAAGGAGAGCAGACAATTCGGAAATTCTTCTAGCTGAAGAGATAGCCAAAAGAAACAACACTTTCCAAGAAAGTAGTTTTTAATATCCAAAGAATGCGTAGGCTCAAAAGGAGGAGCCTGCAAAGCCTTCAAAACCAAATTAAGACTCCAAGGAGGAGAGATTGATTTAACGTGTACTTGCAGACAAACCTTTATCCAACCATCCTGAAGAAACTGTAAAATTCTAGGAATCCTAAAAGAATGTCAAGAGAATTTAGGAGAAAAACACAATGAAATATAGGTTTTCCAAACCCGATAATAAATTTTCCTTGAAACAGACTTACGAGCCTGTAGCATAGTATTAATCACTGAGTAAGAGAGACCACTATGACTAATGACTAAGCGTATAATTTCTATACCTTCAAATTTAGCGATTTGAGATCCTGATGGAAAAACAGCCCTTGAGACAGAAGGTCTAGCCTTACAGGAAGTGGCCAAGGTTGGAAACTGGACATCCGAACAAGATACTCAAACCAAAACCTGTGAGGCCATGCTGGTGCTATCAGAAACACATGCAATTGTTCCAATATGATCTTGGAGATCACCCTTGGAAGAAGAATTAGAAGCGGAAAAATGTAAGCAGGTTGGTAAAACCAAGGAACTGCTAACACATCCACCATCTCCACCTGAGGATCCCTGGACCTGGAAAGGTACCTGGGAAGCTTTTTGTTTAGATGGGAAGCCATCAGATCTATTTCGGGGAGACCCTACATCTGTACAATCTGACAAAATACATCTGGATGGAGAGACCACTCCCCTGGATGTAAAGACTGACGACTGAGATAATCCGCTTCCCAATTGTCTACACCTGGTATATGTATCGCAGAATTTAGACAGGAGTTGGATTCCGTCCAAGAAAGTATTTGAGATACTTATTTCATCGCTAAAGGACTGCAAGTCACCCGTTGATGAATGACATATGCCACAGTTGTAATATTGTCTGTCTGAAAACGAATGAATGATTCTCTCTTTAACAGAGGCCAAGCCTGAAGAGCCCTGAAAATAGCACAGAGTTCTAAAATATTGATTGGCAACCTCGCCTCATGAGGATTCCAAACTCCTTATGCTGTTAGAGACCCCCAGACAGATCCCCAACCTGTGAGACTTGCATCTGTTGAGATCACAGTCCAGGAAGGACGAACAAAAGAGGCCCCTTGAAGAATCCGATGATGGTCCAACCACCAGGACAGGGAGAGTTGAATGTTGGAATTTAAGTATATCAACTGTGATATCCGAGTATAATCCCTGCACCATTCATTCAGAATGCAAAGCTGCACAGGTCTCATGAAAACGAGCAAAGGGGATCGCGTCCGATGCTACAGTCATGAGACCTAACACTTCCATGCACATAGCCACAGAAGGGAATGATCATGACTGAAGGTTTCGACAGGCAGAAACCAATTTCATTTGTCTCTTGTCTGTTAAAGACAGTCATGGACACTGAATTTATCTGGAAACCTAAAAAGGTGAGGAATCAAGAAACTCCTCCAACAATGACTTTGAAGAATCAACACTAGTTGATTTGTGTGAGATTCTGCTAAATGTAAAGACTGAGCTAGCACAAGCTTCCAGTGGGAGGAGCAACGATACACAGTAGTGCTGTGCGCTCTTCAAACCGGGTATCTGACACGACATAGGCCGTGGACACCGCACCTCAGCCCTGAAAAGTGTAAGGCATCTGTATGGTGCCGATGCTGGCATGTGGAAGCCTATCTCCAGTTAGCGGCCGAATTGCTGTGGCCATTTGCCGAGAGACCCTACATTAAAGACAAGGTGTACCCTCAAAGCCTATTGAAGATCACATAGATCGTACGGCCCAGGACGCATCCGCTTCAGGGGGAAGCTGAGCTTTGCTGGAGAAGACCCGATCGAGAATCCTAAGTTCCGGCTCAGGTGGCTACATGTAGCTGGACAGATCACAAGAGCCTGTATCACTCCCATAGGCTGGCCTGCTCGGCACACTTCACGGAAGGTTTAAGTAACCCTGGACAATCTCCAAGTAAGTCCCTGATCCACATCAGGGTGAAGGGTAAGAAGAGATCAAGGGGGGAAATTGTATTCTTACAATATCTATACACAGTAAGATGGAACGGATGACCGGGTTCAGTCTATTGCAATAAGACACAAGACTATACTAACCACAGACGGATCTATCAATATACTTGCGCATAATTCTATAGACTCGCAGGGCATTATAATTACGTTGATACTTCTACAGACATATGTTGACTGAAAAGCTGGGCAATATAAGCATATAAGCTACCGTAACAGTGTTTAAAGCTATAGAGACGGCATAAGTCGTTAAGAAATTGCCTCATTTACACACAGAACTGTCTTTTATCCCAGCCTATAAATATTACATCGTCTCAGAAGTTGGAAACTTTTCAGCTATGAGGACCTTTTTTCTCTATTAAGAATATCCTTCTGGTATCACTAGAAGATTTAGAGGATAGGTCACGTAGGAATAATCTAAAAGTAATAGGCCTACCAGAGAGCCCTAGCTACCAGGATCTAATATATTGCAATAACACTTCCGCAATCACTTGGCATTACCGTGCAGGTTCAGAATATTTTTATAGAAAGAGCACATCGGATAGGCACTATTAGAAATACTCATGAATCTATCACACAGAAATGATCTATCATTATCAAATATCTGAATTTCCAGAATAAAGTTAGTATCTTAAGAGCGTTTACGAAGTCTCAAAATTTAGAAATTGATCAAAATAAAATACTGCTATTTTATGGCGCTATATTGTACTATGTTGATCAATATGGGCCTTTCTGCTAGACTAATATACCAGGCCAAAATCAAGGTTTTTAATGAAAATGAAACAATTACATTAGGCACACCACAAGAAGCCAGGGCTTTTACAGATAAGAATAAAGATCGATAGTTGATAGGATAACAAATTGGTCTTTCTTTCACTCATGTCCTGCTATAAATGTTATTGTGGTATAGTTCATATATATATTTCTGTGTTACAGAGTGCAATTTTTCTTTTAGTGGCATTAGAATGAACGATTTTGTGAGTCAAGGGGGTCGGGGGGAGGGCTCTTTTCCCTTTATTTCTCTCCTTTTTTTCTCTCCTCTCTTTCATCATCTTTAAATAAAATATGCCTTTGCTAAAGATCATATCGTGCAATGTAGGAGAGATGAGTCCGATAAAAAAGGAAACTGATTTTAGCACAGCTTAATAAGAGAGAGGCTGACACAGCTCTTTTACAAGAGACTCACCTGACAGAAGTAGACAACAAAAAGCTAAACTCTAATTGGGTAGGGGAAGTTATTTTTACCCCTTGTTCTTCTCGTAAAAGGGGAATCGCAATTATTTTTAGAAAAGGCATAGGATACCAAATTATATCTCAAGAGGCAGATTCGGGGGGACGCTATATAATTTTAAAAATAAAGGTGGGAATCCGTATACTCACCCTATGTAATGTATATGGTCCAAATAATATTGATGAAATGTTTGGGAACAGTTGAAGACAAAATATTTGAACACGTAAACACTAACTTGATAGTGGCTGGTGACTTTAATTTGGTCTCTAACAATATCGATAGATTACAGACTACAAGTCACAATGACATTAAGATTCTTTTGTAGTACACTTAAGATTAAAGATATTTGGCAATTTCTATATCCTAATACTCGTGCATTCATATATGAATCTAAACAGTATAGATCATTCTCACTGATTTTTTCTAGGATCAGATAAAATATTTGGTCTTGACGTAAAATCACAGATTGGTGACTTCACCATCTCTGATCATACACCTATATTATTGGATATTAAATGGGGAGACTCTAATTATGAACCAGCTAAGAGCTATACATTCTCTCGCTTCTTATTAAATAATATTGAATTTAGAAAACGACTTGTCTCCATCTGGCACGATTATGCCATCCAAAATAGCGCCTACAACTGTAAAAAAGAGTTTTTTTGGGAAACAGCTAAAGTGGTCATCAGAAGAGAGATCAATAAATACACTATTAGACTGAAGAAAAAACTCTTCTCTAGAGAAACTGAACTATCAAACTATCTTAGAAACAAATTCAATACATACATAATATCACCTAGCCAGATAAATTGGCAAAACTATATGAAGGCCAAACAGGAATGGAAAATTATTAATCTACAGAAAGCTTCTATCCAGGAGTTAAGATATAAAACTAAATTTTACAGATACGGTAATAAGATAGGGAAGTTCTTATCTAAATGTGTAAACACGCACATATAGATGGGGAAAGGCCAAACAGGAATGGAAAATTATTAATCTACAGAAAGCTTCTATCCAGGAGTTAAGATATAAAACTAAATTTTACAGATGCGGTAATAAGATAGAGAAGTTCTTATCTAAATGTGTAAACACGCACATATAGATGGGGAAAGGCAAACTAATGTTGAGGCAATTAAAATAGAGTTTCATACATTTTTAAAAAAAGCTATATTCTGCCCCATCAGTTAATGAGCACAACAAAAAGAACTTCTGGGGAAAAAAATCTCACTGCATAAGCTTTCTACACAAGAGATAGATATGTTGAATTCCCCTATCTCGGAATTAGAAGTATTTCAAGCAATAGACAGGCTCAAACTAGACAAAGCTGCTGGCCCAGATCTCTTACCTGCTGAATTATATAAAATTCTTAGCAATGAGATAAACTCTCCCCTCCGGAATATTTTTAATGACTTTTTGTAATGGTAAAACACCATCACCTTATTTCTCTGTTTCCAAAATAACCTTGATCCTCAAAAAGGGTAAAGAACCTGAAGCAATTGATTCCTACCGCCCAATATCCTTATTAAATGTTAAATGCAGATTATAAAATCTTTACGTCTATTTTAGCACATAGACTTAAATCAATCTTGGGCTCTCTGATTCATGTGGACCAGGTCGGTTTCATGTCACAAAGGAACCCCTCTGCAAACATCCGTAAAATATTCCTCTTGATAGATTTTTTCCTAAGTCCTAAAAATAAGGCTAGTCAAGATCTTGCTATATTATCTGTCGACGCCCAAACAGCATTCGGCTCAATTACATGGGACCACTTGTTCCATACTATGAGATTGTTCGGATTTAGAGATCAATTTTTAAACTGTATGGGAGCTATATACACAAATGCATCCTCAATGCTATTGGTCAACGGCTCATCCACCAGTTCTTTCCCTATTGCTACAGAAACGTGACAAGGCTGTCTAATTTCTCCTCCTCTTTAATCTAGCAATTGAACCATTGGCTACAATACTCCATAAAAAATTAAAGGGGATTCCGCTAGGCGATAAGTATATCAAACTATTACTCTAAGCAGACAACTTGTTACTATTTCTTAATAACACTCAAGAAGAGATACCCCAGATACTAGATATAATCTCTGAATTTGGTTCGTTTTCGGGGTATAAAATCAATGTAACCAAATCAGAATTATTATGGCTAATAAATCCATTACAGATTCATTATTCACCCCCTTTCAAAATAGCAGAAAAATGTATTACATATCTTGGAATTAAAATTAGTATAAATCCTAAGAACTGGGTTATATTAAACTACCCCCCTTTATTCTTAAAAATCAAATTAGACCTGATGAAATGGGCTAATTTACCCCTCTCAATTACTGCAAGGATTAACTTAATTAAGATGATCGTCCTACCTAAACTCTTGTATTTTATGCAAAATATTCCTATTCTTCTAACAAAAACAGATTTTCAAATTTTTGGACATTTGTATTAGAACATTTGGGGGTCCGGAAAAAAACGCATAGCCTTACATAAATTAGCTCAACTAAGACAACTTGGGGGGACTCTCACTCCCCATATTTTCTATTTATAATAGTATCTGTCTTGCAAAAGTAGCCATGGATTGGCTCACCGATGGGAACTATGTTGCGTTTCTAGAAGTGGAATAAAAAATTAACTTCTCCTTTTTCTTTAAGTGCCTTATTGTACTGCCCTAAAAAATCTATCCCAATAAAAATTAAGAAGAAAAAAAACATAATTTATGTAAGAACTTACCTGATAAATTCATTTCTTTCATATTAACAAGAGTCCATGAGCTAGTGACGTATGGGATATACATTCCTACCAGGAGGGGCAAAGTTTCCCAAACCTTAAAATGCCTATAAATACACCCCTCACCACACCCACAAATCAGTTTAACGAATAGCCAAGAAGTGGGGTGATAAGAAAAAAAGTGCGAAGCATATAAAATAAGGAATTGGAATAATTGTGCTTTATACAAAAAAATCATAACCACCACAAAAAAGGGTGGGCCTCATGGACTCTTGTTAATATGAAAGAAATGAATTTATCAGGTAAGTTCTTACATAAATTATGTTTTCTTTCATGTAATTAACAAGAGTCCATGAGCTAGTGACGTATGGGATAATGACTACCCAAGATGTGGATCTTTCCACACAAGAGTCACTAGAGAGGGAGGGATAAAATAAAGACAGCCAATTCCTGCTGAAAATAATCCACACCCAAAATAAAGTTTAACAAAAAACATAAGCAGAAGATTCAAACTGAAACCGCTGCCTGAAGAACTTTTCTACCAAAAACTGCTTCAGAAGAAGAAAATACATCAAAATGGTAGAATTTAGTAAAAGTATGCAAAGAGGACCAAGTTGCTGCTTTGCAGATCTGGTCAACCGAAGCTTCATTCCTAAACGCCCAGGAAGTAGATACTGACCTAGTAGAATGAGCTGTAATTCTTTGAGGCGGAATTTTACCCGACTCAACATAGGCAAGATGAATTAAAGATTTCAACCAAGATGCCAAAGAAATGGCAGAAGCTTTCTGGCCTTTCCTAGAACCGGAAAAGATAACAAATAGACTAGAAGTCTTACGGAAAGATTTCGTAGCTTCAACATAATATTTCAAAGCTCTAACAACATCCAAAGAATGCAATGATTTCTCCTTAGGATTAGGACATAATGAAGGAACCACAATTTCTCTACTAATGTTGTTGGAATTCACAACTTTAGGTAAAAATTCAAAAGAAGTTCGCAACACCGCCTTATCCTGATGAAAAATCAGAAAAGGAGACTCACACGAAAGAGCAGATAATTCAGAAACTCTTCTAGCAGAAGAGATGGCCAAAAGGAACAAAACTTTCCAAGAAAGTAATTTAATGTCCAATGAATGCATAGGTTCAAACGGAGGAGCTTGAAGAGCTCCCAGAACCAAATTCAAACTCCAAGGAGGAGAAATTGACTTAATGACAGGTTTTATACGAACCAAAGCTTGTACAAAACAATGAATATCAGGAAGAATAGCAATCTTTCTGTGAAAAAGAACAGAAAGAGCGGAGATTTGTCCTTTCAAAGAACTTGCGGACAAACCCTTATCTAAACCATCCTGAAGAAACTGTAAAATTCTCGGTATTCTAAAAGAATGCCAAGAAAAATGATGAGAAAGACACCAAGAAATATAAGTCTTCCAGACTCTATAATATATCTCTCGAGATACAGATTTACGAGCCTGTAACATAGTATTAATCACGGAGTCAGAGAAACCTCTATGACCAAGAATCAAGCGTTCAATCTCCATACCTTTAAATTTAAGGATTTCAGATCCGGATGGAAAAAAGGACCTTGTGACAGAAGGTCTGGTCTTAATGGAAGAGTCCATGGCTGGCAAGATGCCATCCGGACAAGATCCGCATACCAAAACCTGTGAGGCCATGCCGGAGCTATTAGCAGAACAAACGAGCATTCCCTCAGAATCTTGGAGATTACTCTTGGAAGAAGAACTAGAGGCGGAAAGATATAGGCAGGATGATACTTCCAAGGAAGTGATAATGCATCCACTGCCTCCGCCTGAGGATCCCGGGATCTGGACAGATACCTGGGAAGTTTCTTGTTTAGATGAGAGGCCATCAGATCTATCTCTGGAAGCCCCCACAATTGAACAATCTGAAGAAATACCTCTGGGTGAAGAGACCATTCGCCCGGATGCAACGTTTGGCGACTGAGATAATCCGCTTCCCAATTGTCTACACCTGGGATATGAACCGCAGAGATTAGACAGGAGCTGGATTCCGCCCAAACCAAAATTCGAGATACTTCTTTCATAGCCAGAGGACTGTGAGTCC
This sequence comes from Bombina bombina, assembly GCF_027579735.1. Taxonomy (NCBI): domain Eukaryota; kingdom Metazoa; phylum Chordata; class Amphibia; order Anura; family Bombinatoridae; genus Bombina; species Bombina bombina. The sequence continues at coordinate 889,088,274 of NC_069504.1, forward strand.
CTCCTTGATGATTGATGTATGCCACAGTTGTGACATTGTCTGTCTGAAAACAAATGAACGATTCTCTCTTCAGAAGAGGCCAAAACTGAAGAGCTCTGAAAACTGCACGGAGTTCCAAGATATTGATCGGTAATCTCACCTCCTGAGATTCCCAAACTCCTTGTGCCGTCAGAGATCCCCACACAGCTCCCCAACCTGTGAGACTTGCATCTGTTGAAATTACAGTCCAGGTCGGAAGAACAAAAGAAGCCCCCTGAATTAAACGATGGTGATCTGTCCACCACGTTAGAGAGTGCCGAACAATCGGTTTTAAAGATATTAATTGATATATCTTCGTGTAATCCCTGCACCATTGGTTCAGCATACAGAGCTGAAGAGGTCGCATGTGAAAACGAGCAAAGGGGATCGCGTCCGATGCAGCAGTCATAAGACCTAGAATTTCCATGCATAAGGCTACCGAAGGGAATGATTGAGACTGAAGGTTTCGACAGGCTGTAATCAATTTTAGACGTCTCTTGTCTGTTAAAGACAAAGTCATGGACACTGAATCTATCTGGAAACCCAGAAAGGTTACCCTTGTTTGAGGAATCAAAGAACTTTTTGGTAAATTGATCCTCCAACCATGATCTTGAAGAAACAACACAAGTCGATTCGTATGAGACTCTGCTAAATGTAAAGACGGAGCAAGTACCAAGATATCGTCCAAATAAGGAAATACCACAATACCCTGTTCTCTGATTACAGACAGAAGGGCACCGAGAATCTTTGTGAAAATTCTTGGAGCTGTAGCAAGGCCAAACGGTAGAGCCACAAATTGGTAATGCTTGTCTAGAAAAGAGAATCTCAGGAACTGATAATGATCTGGATGAATTGGAATATGCAGATATGCATCCTGTAAATCTATTGTGGACATATAATTCCCTTGCTGAACAAAAGGCAATATAGTCCTTACAGTTACCATCTTGAACGTTGGTATCCTTACATAACGATTCAATAATTTTAGATCCAGAACTGGTCTGAAGGAATTCTCCTTCTTTGGTACAATGAAGAGATTTGAATAAAACCCCATCCCCTGTTCCGGAACTGGAACTGGCATAATTACTCCAGCCAACTCTAGATCTGAAACACAATTCAGAAATGCTTGAGCTTTCACTGGATTTACTGGGACATGGGAAAGAAAAAATCTCTTTGCAGGAGGTCTCATCTTGAAACCAATTCTGTACCCTTCTGAAACAATGTTCTGAATCCAAAGATTGTGAACAGAATTGATCCAAATTTCTTTGAAAAAACGTAACCTGCCCCCTACCAGCTGAACTGGAATGAGGGCCGTACCTTCATGTGAACTTAGAAGCAGGCTTTGCCTTTCTAGCAGGCTTGGATTTATTCCAGACTGGAGATGGTTTCCAAACTGAAACTGCTCCTGAGGACGAAGGATCAGGCTTTTGTTCTTTGTTGAAACGAAAGGAACGAAAACGATTGTTAGCCCTGTTTTTACCTTTAGACTTTTTATCCTGTGGTAAAAAAGTTCCTTTCCCACCAGTAACAGTTGAAATAATAGAATCCAACTGAGAACCAAATAATTTGTTTCCCTGGAAAGAAATGGAAAGTAGAGTTGATTTAGAAGCCATATCAGCATTCCAAGTCTTAAGCCATAAAGCTCTTCTGGCTAAGATAGCCAGAGACATAAATCTAACATCAACTCTAATAATATCAAAAATGGCATCACAGATGAAATTATTAGCATGCTGGAGAAGAATAATAATATCATGAGAATCACGATTTGTTACTTGTTGCGCTAGAGTTTCCAACCAAAAAGTTGAAGCTGCAGCAACATCAGCCAATGATATAGCAGGTCTAAGAAGATTACCTGAACATAGATAAGCTTTTCTTAGAAAAGATTCAATTTTTCTATCTAAAGGATCTTTAAACGAGGTACCATCTGACGTAGGAATGGTAGTACGTTTAGCAAGGGTAGAAATAGCCCCATCAACTTTAGGGATTTTGTCCCAAAATTCTAACCTGTCAGGCGGAACAGGATATAATTGCTTAAAACGTTTAGAAGGAGTAAATGAATTACCCAATTTATCCCATTCCTTAGCAATTACTGCAGAAATAGCATTAGGAACAGGAAAGACTTCTGGAATAACCGCAGGAGCTTTAAAAACCTTATCCAAACGTATAGAATTAGTATCAAGAGGACTAGAATCCTCTATTTCTAAAGCAATTAGTACTTCTTTAAGTAAAGAGCGAATAAATTCCATCTTAAATAAATATGAAGATTTATCAGCATCAATCTCTGAGACAGAATCCTCTGAACCAGAAGAGTCCAAAGAATCAGAATGATGGTGTTCATTTAAAAATTCATCTGTAGAGAGAGAAGATTTAAAAGACTTTTTACGTTTACTAGAAGGAGAAATAACAGACAAAGCCTTCTTTATGGATTCAGAAACAAAATCTCTTATGTTATCAGGAACATTCTGCACCTTAGATGTTGAGGGAACTGCAACAGGCAATGGTACATCACTAAAGGAAATATTATCTGCTTTAACAAGTTTGTCATGACAATTATTACAAACAACAGCTGGAGGAATAGCTACCAAAAGTTTACAGCAGATACACTTAGCTTTGGTAGATCCAGCAGGCAGTGGTTTTCCTGTAGTATCTTCTGGCTCAGATGCAACGTGAGACATCTTGCAATATGTAAGAGAAAAAACAACATATAAAGCAAAATAGATCAAATTCCTTATAAGACAGTTTCAGGAATGGGAAAAAAATGCCAAACATCAAGCTTCTAGCAACCAGAAGCAAATGAAAAATGAGACTGATAATGTGGAGACAAAAGCGACGCCCATATTTTTTGGCGCCAAATAAGACGCCCACATTATTTGGCGCCTAAATGCTTTTGGCGCCAAAAATGACGCCACATCCGGAACGCCGACATTTTTGGCGCAAAATAACGTCAAAAATGACGCAACTTCCGGCGACACGTATGACGCCGGAAACGGAAAAGAATTTTTGCGCCAAAAAAGTCCGCGCCAAGAATGACACAATAAAATGAAGCATTTTCAGCCCCCGCGAGCCTAACAGCCCACAGGGAAAAAAGTCAAATTTTTGAGGTAAGAAAAAATATGATAATTTAAAGCATAATCCCAAATATGAAACTGACTGTCTGGAAATAAGGAAAGTTGAACATTCTGAGTCAAGGCAAATAAATGTTTGAATACATATATTTAGAACTTTATAAATAAAGTGCCCAACCATAGCTTAGAGTGTCAAAGAAAATAAGACTTACTTACCCCAGGACACTCATCTACATGTTTGTAGAAAGCCAAACCAGTACTGAAACGAGAATCAGTAGAGGAAATGGTAAATATAAGAGTATATCGTCGATCTGAAAAGGGAGGTAAGAGATGAATCTCTACGACCGATAACAGAGAACCTTATGAAATAGACCCCGTAGAAGGAGATCACTGCATTCAATAGGCAATACTCTCCTCACATCCCTCTGACATTCACTGCACGCTGAGAGGAAAACCAGGCTCCAACTTGCTGCGGAGCGCATATCAACGTAGAATCTAGCACAAACTTACTTCACCACCTCCCTTGGAGGCAAAGTTTGTAAAAACTGATTTGTGGGTGTGGTGAGGGGTGTATTTATAGGCATTTTAAGGTTTGGGAAACTTTGCCCCTCCTGGTAGGAATGTATATCCCATACGTCACTAGCTCATGGACTCTTGTTAATTACATGAAAGAAACACCATATTTCATATCATCCTAGCTTGGCAGACTATTCAGACTACCTTAAAATGTAACCCCTTTATCTCTGATGTATTACCTATCGCGGGGAATCCTCAGTTTACACCCGGCCTAAACAATAAAATTATTCAAGACATGGGCCTCCTCTGGGTTGTCCTTCCTAATTCAATTTAACCCCTTAACGACCGAGGACGTGCAGGGTACGTCCTCAAAAAAAAAGGCAGTTAACGCCTGAGGACGTACCCTGCACGTCCTCGGTGTGGAAAGCAGCTGGAATCGATCCTGCTTGCTTCCAGCTGCTTTCCGGTTATTGCAGTGATGCCTCGATATGGAGGCATCCTACAATAACTCTAGATGGCCATCAGATGCAGAGAAAGATGGCCGGTATCGTTGGTGGGTGGGAGCCGACTTGGGAGGCGGGTGGGCGGCCATCGATGGGCCGGGTAATGTAGAGGGGGGGGCGATGGGGGCGCGCACGCACGCGTGCACAGCGGGCGGGATCAGGTGGGAACCGCTACACTACAGAAAAGACTGTGCTAAAAGGGTCAGAAAAAAGTTTTTATTTAATAAAAAAACAAACAATTAAAGGTATCTAGGAGGGGGTGGGGGTTTGTTCTTTGGTGGGGGGGAGCTACAGAAAATGGGGAAAAAATAAAAAAAGCAACTGTTTTATTCTAAACTGGGTACTGGCAGACAGCTGCCAGTACCCAAGATGGCGGCCATTAAGGCAGAGGGGGAGGGTTAGAGAGCTGTTTGGTGGTGGATCAGTAAGGTTGGGGGCTAAGGGGGGCTCCTACACAGCAGCATATGTAAATATGCTTAAAAAAAACCCAAAAAATCCTAAATATATATTTTATTTTAGTACTGGCAGAGTTGCTGCCAGTACTTAAGATGGCGGGGACAATTGTGGGGCGGGGGAGGGAAGAGAGCTGTTTGGGAGGGATCAGGGGGTCTGATATTTCAGGTGGGAGGCTGAGCTCTACACTAAAGCTAAAATTAACCCTGCAAGCTCCCTACAAGCTACCTAATTAACCTCTTCACTGCTAGCCATAATACACGTGTGATGCACAGCGGCATTTAGCGGCCTTCTAAGTACCAAAAAGCAACGCCAAAGCCATATATGTCTGCTATTTCTGAACAAAGGGGATCCCAGAGAAGCATTTACAACAATTGCCATAATTGCACAAGCTGTTTGTAAATGATTTCAGTGAGAAACCTAAAATTGTGAAAAATGTAACTTTTTTTTTAATTTGATCGCAATTGGCAGTGAAATGGTGGCATGAAATATACCAAAATGGGCCTAGATCACTTGGGGTTGTCTTCTACACTAAAGCTAAAATTACCCCAAAAAGCTCCCTACATGCTCCCTAATTAACCCCTTTACTGCTGGGCATAATACACGTGTGGTGCACAGTGGCATTTAGCAGCCTTCTAATAACCAAAAAGCAACGCCAAAGCCATATATGTCTGCTATTTCTGAACAAAGGGGATCCCAAAGAAAAATTTACAATCATTTATGCCATAATTGCACAAGCTGTTTGTAAATAATTTCAGTGAGAAACCAAAAGTTTGTGAAAAAATTTGTGAAAAAGTGAACGATTTTTTGTATTTGATCGCATTTGGCGGTGAAATGGTGGCATGAAATATACCAAAATTGGCCTAGATCAATACTTTGGGATGTCTTCTAAAAAAAATAGACATGTCAATGGATATTCAGGGATTCCTGAAAGATATTAGTGTTCTAATGTAACTAGCGCTAATCTTGGGAAAAAAAATGGTTTGGAAATAGCAAAGTGCTACTTGTATTTATTGCCCTATAACTTGCAAAAAAAAAAGAAAGAACATGTAAACATTGGGTATTTCTAAACTCAGGGCAAAAATTTAGAAACTATTTAGCATGGGTGTTTTTTGATGGTTGTAGATGTGTAACAGATTTTGGGGGTCAAAGTTAGAAAAAGTGTGTTTTTCCATTTTTTTCTCATATTTTATAATTTTTTATAGTAAATTATAAGATACTAGTCCTAAAGCCCATTCACACGGGCCATTTTTTGCAGTACAGTGGTCCCACCCCTCTCTCTCTCCCCCCTCTCTCTCTCTCCCCCCTCTCTCTCTCGTTCCCCTCTCTCTCCTCTCTCTATCTCCCCCCTCTGTCTCTCTCTCCCTCTCTCTCTCCCCTCTCTCTCTCCCCTCTCTCTCTTCTCTCTCTCCCCCCTCTCTCTCTCTCTCCTCTCTTTCCCCCTTCTCTCGCTCCTCTCTCTCTCTCTCCCCCTCTCTCTCTCCCCCTCTCTCTCTCTCCCCCCTCTGTCTCTCTCTCTCCCCTCTCTCTCTCTCCCCCTCTCTCTCTCTCCTCTATCTCTCCCCTCTCTCTCCCCCTCCTCTATCTCTCCCCCCTCTGTCTCTCTCCCCCCCTCTGTCTCTCTCCCCCCCTCTGTCTCTCTCTCCCCTCTGTCTCTCTCTCCCCTCTGTCTCTCTTTCCCCTCTGTCTCTCTTTCCCCTCTGTCTCTCTCTCTCTCCCCTCTCTCTCTCCCCTCTTTCTATCTCTCTCCCCTCTGTCTCTCTCATCTCTCTCTATCTCCCCCCTCTCTCTCTCTCCCCCCTCTCTCTCTCTTTCCCCTCTCTCTCCCCTCTATCTCTCTCTCCCCCTCTCTCTCTCCCCTCTTTCTCTCTCCCCCTCTCTCTCTCCCCTCTTTCTCTCCCCTCTCTCTCTCCCCTGTCTCTCTCTCCCCCTCTTTTATGAGCCTACTAAAATATTAATAATTTATTTTCTATATCTGTGAGCTTTCAATTCATGTGTGAGGCCAGCAGTTATATGTGAGGTCTGAGCTTTCTGTGTGAGGTTATGAGGTATAGCGGAGCGTTGTTATTGTGAGGTCTGAGCTTATGAGGTATAGCGAAGCATTGCGCTCTGAGGCCAGCAGTTATATGTGTGAGATCTGAGCTTTCAATGAGGTATAGCGGAGCGTTGAGGTCTGAGCTTTAAATTCATGTGTGAGGTTATGAGGTATAGCGGAGCTTTGCGCTCTTTTTAAAGGCTCGCGCCTCCTCATGACAGCCTGACGCTCTGATGCTTGCTCACGCGACTACTCGCGCCGGTGCTGTCTCGCGCTGCTGTTTACTGTGGGTGGGTGCGCATGCGAGGTGTGTGTGGGTGCTCGTGCCTGACGCTCTGACGCTTGTTAACTGATCCTCATCACGCTATGCGAGGTCTATATGGAGGTGCGCGTGCCAGGTGTGGGTGCGAGGTCTCTGTACGCTGAGGGTGCGCGTGCGAGGAGGTCAATCTAAGGCCAAGTGTTTGTCTGTACTGCGCATGACGGCTTCAGACAAACACTTGCCTTTTATAATATAGGATGATGAAAATAATGGTATCTTTGGAAAGTCCATTTAATGGCGAGAAAAATGGTATATAATATGTGTGGGTACAGTAAATGAGTAAGAGGAAAATTACAGCTAAACACAAAGACCGCAAAAATGTAAAAAACAGAATTTATGCTTACTTGATAAATTACTTTCTCCAACGGTGTGTCTGGTCCACGGCGTCATCCATAACTTGTGGGAATATTCTCTTCCCCAACAGGAAATGGCAAAGAGCACAGCAAAAGCTGTCCATATAGCCCCTCCCAGGCTCCGCCCCCCCAGTCATTCGACCGACGGTTAGGAAAAAAAAAGGAGAAACTATAGGGTGCCGTGGTGACTGTAGTGTATAGAGAAAGAAATTTTTCAAACCTGATTAAAAAACCAGGGCGGGCCGTGGACCGAACACACCGTTGGAGAAAGTAATTTATCAGGTAAGCATAAATTCTGTTTTCTCCAACATTGGTGTGTCCGGTCCACAACGTCATCCATAATTTGTGGGAACCAATACCAAAGCTTTAGGACACGGATGAAAGGAGGGAGCAAATCAGGTTACCTAAACAGAATGCACCACGGCTTGCAAAACCTTTCTCCCAAAAATAGCCTCCGAAGAAGCATAAGTATCAAATTTGTAGAATTTGGCAAAAGTGTGCAGAGAAGACCAAGTCGCTGCCTTACATATCTGATCAACAGAATCCTCGTTCTTGACGGCCCTTGTGGAAGCCACAGCCCTAGTAGAGTGAGCTGTGATTCGTTCAGGAGGCTGCCGTCCGGCAGTCTCATAAGCCAATCGGATGATGCTTTTCAGCCAGAAAAAAAGAGAGGTAGCAGTAGCTTTTTGTCCTCTCCTCTTACCAGAATAAACGACAAACAAAGAAGTTTGTCTGAAATCCTTTGTTGCTTCTAAATAGAACTTTAAAGCACGGACTACATCCAAATTGTGTAACAAACGTTACTTCTTTGAAACTGGATTCGGACACAAAGAAGGAACAACTATTTCCTGGTTAATGTTCTTGTTGGAAACAACTTTTGGAAGAAAACCAGGCTTTATACGCAAAACAACCTTATCTGAATGGAACACCAGATAGGGTGGATCACACTGCAAAGCAGATAATTCAGAAACTCTTCTAGCAGAAGAAATAGCAACCAAAAACAAAACTTTCCAAGACAGTAACTTGATATCTATGAAATGTGAGGGTTCAAACGGAACCCCTTGAAGAACTGAAAGAACTAAATTTAGACTCCAGGGAGGAGTCAAGGGTCTGTAAACAGGCTTGATTCTAACCAAAGCCTGTACAAAAGCTTGTACATCTGGCACAGCTGCCAGTAGTTTGTGTAACAAGACAGATAAAGCAGAAATCTGTCCTTTTAGAGAACTCGCTGACAATCCCTTATCCAAACCTTCTTGGATAAAGGAGAGGATCCTAGGAATTTTAATCTTACTCCAGGAGAATCCCTTGGATTCACACCAACAGATATATCTTTTCCATATTTTATGGTAAATCTTTCTAGTCACAGGTTTTCTGGCTTGGACCAGAGTATCTATCACTGAATCTGAAAACCCACGCTTAGATAAAATCAAACGTTCAATTTCCAAGCAGTCAGCTGCAGAGAAACTAGATTTGGATGTTCGAATGGACCTTGTACTAGAAGATCCTGTCTCAAAGGTAGCTTCCATGGTGGAGCCGATGACATATTCACCAGGTCTGCATACCAAGTCCTGCGCGGCCACGCAGGAGCTATCAGAATCACAGAGGCCTTCTCCTGTTTGATCCTGGCTACAAGCCTGGGAAGGAGAGGGAACGGTGGAAACGCATAAGCTAGGTTGAACGACCAAGGCGCCACTAATGCATCCACTAGAGCCGCCTTGGGATCCCTGGATCTGGACCCGTAGCAAGGAACCTTGAAGTTCTGATGAGACGTCATCAGATCCATGTCTGGAATGCCCCATAATTGAGTCAACTGGGCAAACACCTCCGGGTGGAGTTCCCACTCCCCCGGATGGAAAGTCTGACGACTCAGATAATCCGCCTCCCAGTTGTCTACTCCTGGGATGTGGATTGCAGATAGGTGGCAGGAGTGATCCTCCGCCCATTTGATGATTTTGGACACCTCTCTCATCGCCAAGGAACTCCTTGTTCCCCCCTGATGGTTGATGTAAGCTACAGTCGTCATGTTGTCTGACTGAAATCTTATGAATCCGGCCTTCGCTAGTTGAGGCCAAGCCCGAAGAGCATTGAATATCGCTCTCAGTTCCAGGATGTTTATCGGGAGAAGAGACTCTTCCCGAGACCATAGACCCTGAGCTTTCAGGGAATCCCAGACCGCACCCCAGCCTAATAGACTGGCGTCGGTCCTGACAATGACCCACTCTGGTCTGCGGAAACTCATTCCCTGAGACAGGTGATCCTGGGTCAACCACCAACGGAGTGAGTCTCTGGTCATCTGGTCTACTTGAAGCATTGGAGACAAGTCTGTATAGTCCCCATTCCACTGCTTGAGCATGCACAGTTGTAATGGTCTTAGATGAATTTGAGCAAAAAGAACTATGTCCATTGCTGCAACCATCAACCCTACTACTTCCATGCACTGAGCTATGGAAGGCTTCAGAATAGAGTGAAGAACTTGACAATCGTTTAGAAGCTTTGACTTTCTGACTTCTGTCAGGAAGATCTTCATTTCTAAAGAATCTATTATTGTTTCCAAATAGGGAACTCTTGTCGATGGAGACAGGGAACTCTTTTCTACGTTCACCTTCCACCCGTGAGGTCTGAGAAAGGCTAGAACAATGTCTGTATGAGCCTTTGCTTTGGAAAGAGACGACACTTGAATTAGAATGTCGTCCCGGTAAGGTGCCACTGCAATACCCCTTGGTCTTAGAACCGCTAGAAGGGACCCGAGCACCTTTGTGAAAATCCTTGGAGCAGTGGCTAGCCCGAATGGGAGAGCCACGAACTGATAATGTTTGTCCAGAAAGGCGAACCTTAGGAACTGATGATGATCTTTGTGGATAGGAATATGTAGATACGCATCCTTTAAATCTACGGTGGTAATAAATTGACCCTCCTGGATTGTAGGTAAAATTGTTCGAATGGTTTCCATTTTGAACGATGGAACTCTGAGAAATTTGTTTAGAATTTTTAAATCCAGAATTGGTCTGAAAGTTCCCTCTTTTTTGGGAACTACAAACAGATTTGAGTAAAACCCCTGACCTTGTTCCACAGTTGGAACTGGGTGTATCACTCCCATCTTTAACAGGTCTTCTACACAATGTAAGAATGCCTGTCTCTTTATTTGGTTTGAAGATAAGTGAGACATGTGGAACCTTCCCCTTGGGGGTAGTTCCTTGAATTCTAGAAGATAACCCTGAGAGATTATTTCTAGTGCCCAGGGATCCTGAACATCTCTTGCCCAAGCCTGAGCAAAGAGAGAGAGTCTGCCCCCTACTAGATCCGGTCCCGGATCGGGGGCTACCCCTTCATGCTGTTTTGGTAGCAGCAGCAGGCTTCTTGGCCTGTTTACCCTTGTTCCAGCCTTGCATTGGTTTCCAAGCTGGTTTAGTCTGGGAAGCGTTACCCTCTTGTCTAGAGGCTGCAGAGTTGGAAACCGGTCCGTTCCTGAAATTGCCAAAGGAACGAAAATTGGACTTATTCTTAGCCTTGAAAGGTCTATCTTGTGGGAGGGCATGGCCCTTTCCCCCAGTGATGTCTGAAATAATCTCTTTCAATTCTGGCCCAAAAAGGGTCTTACCTTTGAAAGGGATATTAAGCAATTTTGTCTTGGAAGATACATCCGCCGACCAAGACTTTAGCCAGAGCGCTCTGCGCGCCACAATTGCAAACCCTGAATTTTTTGCCGCTAACCCCGCTAACTGCAAAGCGGCGTCTAAAATAAAGGAATTAGCTAACTTAAGTGCGTGAATTCTGTCCATGGCTTCCTCATACGGAGTCTCCCTACTGAGCGACTTTTCCAGTTCCTCGAACCAGAACCACGCCGCTGTAGTGACAGGAATAATGCACGAAATAGGTTGAAGGAGGTAACCTTGCTGTACAAAATTCTTTTTAAGCAAACCCTCCAATTTTTTATCCATAGGATCTTTGAAAGCACAATTGTCCTCTATAGGAATGGTCGTGCGCTTGGCTAGTGTAGAAACCGCCCCCTAGACCTTAGGGACTGTTTGTTATAAGTCCTTCCTGGGGTCGACCATAGGGAACAATTTCTTAAATATAGGAGGAGGGACAAAAGGTATGCCTGGCTTCTCCCTCTCCTTATTCACTATGTCCGCCACCCGTTTAGGTATCGGAAAGGCATCAGGGTGCACCGGGACCTGTAGGAACTTGTCCATCTTGCACAATTTTTCTGGGATGACCAGATTGTCACAATCATCCAGAGTAGATAGCACCTCCTTAAGTAATGCGCGGAGATGCTCTAATTTAAATTTAAATGTCACAACGTCAGGTTCTGCCTGGTGAGAAATTCTTCCTGTATCAGAAATTTCCCCATCTGACAAACCCTCCCTCACTGCCACTTCAGATTGGTGTGAGGGTATGACAGAAAAATTATCATCAGCGCCCTCCTGCTCTACAGTGTTTAAAACAGAGCAATCGCGCTTTCTCTGAAATGCTGGCATTTTGGATAAAATATTAGCTATGGAGTTATCCATTACTGCCGTCAATTGTTGCATAGTAACAAGCATTGGCGCGCTAGAAGTACTAGGGGTCGCCTGCGCGGGCATAACTGGTATAGACACAGAAGGAGATGATGTAGAACTATGTCTACTTCCTTCATCTGAGGAATCATCCTGGGCAACCTTACTATCTGTGACAGTACTGTCCTTACTTTGTTTGGACGCTATGGCACAATTATCACATATATTAGAAGGGGGAACCACATTGGCCTCCATACACACAGAACATGATCTATCTGAAGGTACAGACATGTTAAACAGGCTTAAACTGGTTAATAAAGCACAAAAAACGTTTTAAAACAAAACCGTTACTGTCTCTTTAAATGTTAAACAGGGCACACTTTATTACTGAATATGTGAAAAACTATGAAGGAATTATCCAATCTTTACCAAAATTTCACCACAGTGTCTTAATGCGTTCAAAGTATTGCACCCCAATTTTCAAGCTGTTAACCCTTAAAATGTGGAAACCGAAGCCATTTGCAATTTTAACCCCACTACAGTCCCAGCCACAGCCTTTGTTGCGACCTTACCAATCCCAGGGGGGTATACGATACCAATTCAAGCCTTCTAGGAACGTTTTCAGTGGATACCAGACCCTCACACATGCAGCTGCATGCACTGAACTCAAAAGTAACTGCGCAATAATGGCGCGAAAATGAGGCTCTGCCTACTATAGTGAAAGGCCCTTCCTGACTGGGAAGGTGTCTAAACAAGTGCCTGGCGATAAAAAACGTTCCCCAAACAATAAAAGTGTGAAGATTACTTCAAACTTTCAAAATATAACTTAAATATACAATCGATTTAGCCCTTAAGAGTGTCCACCAGTTAATAGCCCATAATAAGCCCTTTATTCTGTCTGAGTCTAAGAAAATGGCTTACCGATCCCCATGAAGGAAAAATGACAGCCTTCCAGCATTACACAGTCTTGTTAGAAAAATGGCTAGTCATACCTTGAGCAGAAAAGTCTGCAAACTGTTCCCCCCAACTGAAGTTCTCTCAGCTCAACAGTCCTGCGTGGGAACAGCAATTGATTTTAGTTACTGCTGCTAAAATCATACTCCTCTTTTAAATAGAACTCTTCATCTCTTTCTGTTTCAGAGTAAATAGTACATACCAGCACTATTTTAAAATAAACTCTTGATAGAAGAATAAAAAACTACAACTAAACACCACATACTCTTCACCATCTCCGTGGAGATGCTACTTGTTCAGAGCGGCAAAGAGAATGACTGGGGGGCAGAGCCTGGGAGGGGCTATATGGACAGCTTTTGCTGTGCTCTTTGCCATTTCCTGTTGGGGAAGAGAATATTCCCACAAGTTATGGATGACGCCGTGGACCGGACACACCAATGTTGGAGACATTGGTATTTTGAAATAATTAAAGATAGGAACATAGAATAGAAACATTTGGGCATAAATATGGGTCTTTCCTTGTATAAAATGGGTAAGCATTTTATTAGCTACTGGTATAAAATGATTCTATCAGAATCCGGAGACTAATGTTCACAAAATTTGCTCAAAATGGCATTTAGCTCTCCCAACTCTAGATGAAGAGAAAGTGAAGCACAGTATTATTTCTGTTGAAAAAGCCACACTATCTGCAAATTGGCGTGAAGCTCATGTTAAAATTTTAAATAGAGCCTATGTCTCTCCTGCCAGAATTAATAAATGGTACGCTATATCGCAAAACTTATGCCCTATATGTAGTTTTACCGAGGCAGAACTGGTCCACATGTTTTGGAGTTGCCCAAAAATCCAACAATTTTAGAAACGTATACAATATTGGCTAATTAAGGTGACAACCATGCATATTGTACTAGAGCTACATCATATCTTCTTTTTAATAGATGTTAGAGATAAGGTACATAACACTGACTTAATCAATGCAACAAGGAGGGGGGGTTATCTTATTTTGATGAATTGGAAGAAGAGAGGGAACCTACTATCAATAATTTAAAATTTTTACTACAATCACAATTTACAATAGAGCAGTTTGATAATGTAAATAACCCTGAAACACAGCAAAATAGATTTGTCACAAAATGGGTGGACTTTGTTAAATTGTACAAAAGTAACAATGTACAAAGACAGCTGCTGACCCCCTCTACAAATGTTAGGATTAGATAAATAGATTCCTGAGGACATTGTATTTTTTCCTTCTCCTCTCCCTCCGACCCGCTATCGCTCTAATTGGCTGTAATCTAACCCTAATCTTTTTTTCTTCTTTTAAGAAATCATTAAGTGTCCTTAGTGGTTTCTTATAAACCTTCTCATAAAGTTAAGATCAAGATATTTCTATATCACTCCGGATCATATGCTATGGAAGTTATTGTACTTAAGTACCATTTCTTTTTCTCATCTCTAGTAAAATATATGTTAGATGTGACAGGGTATAAAGGGAAATTTGTCTGCTCTTCCTTGTTATTCATCAAAACTATTTTTAATTTCTATCATCGGAGAGTATTTTGTATGTTGTATGATAAATGATATAGATATAAAATTAAATTTGCCTTAAAGATGTGTCAACCCCTACATAAAACGGTTATATATTCTACAATATGTATTTCTGGGTGTTGGTACATATCTTTTTCTTTCTTTGAATTTTGTGTCATATAGATACTGTTTATGTTAGTATTTATGTCTCTATTGAACAATCTTAACAATAAAAATTAAAACTAAAAAAAATATAAAGACTGAGCTAGTACCAAGATATCCTCCAAATAAGGAAACACTGTAATACCCTGCTCTCTGATTACAGATAGAAGGGCACCGAGAATTCTTGGAGCTGTTGCTAGGCCAAATGGAAGAGCAACAAATTGGTAATGCTTGTCTAGAAAAGAGAATCTCAGAAACCGATAGTGGTCTGGATGAATCGGAATGTGAAGATACGCATCCTGTAAGTCTATTGAGGACATGTAATGACCTTGCTGAACAAATGGCAGAATAGTCCTTATAGTCACCATCTTGAAAGTTGTGACCCTTACAAATTGTTTCCAAAACTTCAGATCCAGAACTGGTCTGAAAGAATTTTCCTTCTTCGGGACAATGAATGGATTCGAATAAAAACCCAGACCCTGTTCCAGAATTGGAACAGGTACAATTACTCCTGAAAGCTCTAGATCTGCAACACACTTCAGAAAGGCCTAAGCTTTCACAGGATTTGTTGGAAAGTGAGAGAGAGAAAAAAATCTTCTCACAGGAGGTCTTATTCTGAAACCTATTCGATACCCCCTGAGAGACAATATTCTGAATCCAATGATTCTGAACGGAACCTGCCCAAACGTCTTGAAATAATTTCAATCTACCCCCCACCAGCAGAACTGGATTGAGGGCCGCACCTTCATGCAGTCTTGGGGGATGGCTTTGGTTTCTTATAAGGCTTGGATTTATTCCAACTCGAGGATGGCTTCCAATTGGAGCCAGAGTCCTTAGGGGAAGGAGTGGTTTTCTGTTCTCTATTCTGACGAAAGGAATGGAATAGAATAGAAGCTTTAAATTTGCCTTTAGACTTTTTATCTTGAGGCAAAAAACTCCCTCCCCCCCCCCAGTAATAGTGGAAATTATGGAATTCAACTGGGAACCATACAAATTATTACACTAGAATGATAGAGATAGTAACCTAGATTTAGATACCATGTCAGCATTCCATGATTTGAGCCATAAAGCTCTTCTAGCTAAAATAGCCAAAGGCATAGATTTAACATTAATCTTGATGATATAAAAAATACCATCACAGAAAATGTTGAAGCAAATGAACAATGCAATACAGGAGTGTTTTTCCTGTTGTGCTTAGCTATCCAACCAAAAAGTTGATGTAGCCACATCAGCCATAGAAATGGCAGGTTGGACAATATAGCCAGAATGCAAATAAGCTTTCCTTAGATAAGATTCAATTTTCCTATCTAAAGGATCCTTAAAGGGACAGTCTAGTATAAATTAAGCTTTCATTATTCAGATAGGACTTTTAATTTTAATCAACTTTACAATTTACTTTTATCATCAAATTTGCTTTTTTTCTCTTGGTATTCTTAGTTTAAACATAGGTAGGCTCATATGCTAATTTCTAAGCCTTTGAGGGCTGCCTCTTATCACATGCTTTTTAAATCCCTTTTTAACACAAAGAGACAGAAAGTACACGTGGGCCATACAGATAACACTGTGTTCTGGCACAGGGGGTTATTTAAGATTTAGCACAAAACAATGCTAAATTTAAGACAATAGATAATAAACAGTCACAGTCATGTGATCAGAGGGCTGGAAGGAGTTTCCTAGATACAAGGTAATCACAGAGGTAAAAAGTATATTAATATAACTGTGTTAGTTGTGCAAAACTGGGGAATGGGTAATAAAGGGATTATCTATCTTTTAAAACTAACAATTCTATGGTAGACTGTCCCTTTAAAAGAAATACTATCTTCCATAGGAATAGTAGTACGTTTAGCAAGAGTAGAAATAGCCCCATCAACCTTAGGGATTTTTTCCCAAAAATCTAATTTAGCCACTGGCAAAGGATACAACTTTTTAAACCTTGAAGAAGGAACAAAATAAGTACTAGGCTTAGACCATTCCTTAGCAATCACATCAGAAATAGCATCAGGAAAAACCTCAGGAGTAGTCACAGGAGGTTTACAGCAGCTTCTGAGACAGGATCAGATTGAGACATCTTGTAAAATGTAAAAGAAAAAAACATAAATTATGCTTACCTGATAATTTCCTTTTCTTCTGATGGAAAGAGTCCACAGCTGCATTCATTACTTTTGGGAATTAAGAACCTGGCCACCAGGAGGAGGCAAAGACACCCCAGCAAAATGCTTAAATACTCCTCCCACACCCCTCATCCCCCAGTCATTCTGACAAGGAACAGTAAAAGAAATATCAGGGTGAAAAGGTGCCAGAAGAATATAAGGATGCCCCACATAAAATTACGGGTGGGGAGCTGTTGACTCTTTCCATCAGAAGAAAAGGAAATTATTAGGCAAGAATAATTTATGTTTTTCTTCTTAAATGGAAAGAGTCCACAGCTGCATTCATTACTTTTGGGAAAACAATACCCAAGCTATAGAGGACACTGAATTCCAAGACAGGAGGGTACATTAGGCTGCCCATACTTAGGGCACCAGGCCTGAATCTCTACCCATCGAAAAATCCTGCTTCGTCCGAAACCAAGAAAAATTTTCAAATGAAAAGCCCCAGTAACACTGACTCGCAGCTAGTCCAGAGCCAAACCACAGACCACAAAACAGTCCACCAAGAGATACCGTCGCCCAACAAACGGTCCCCCACCATTCATCTCTCACAATGAAGGGAAACCTGAAATCCTCAAGGGGACAAGGCAAAGGAGGACCAAGAAAACCGCAAGGTCCCTGAACACAAGAAAAACCACCTCCGAGAGTGGGCCCCGCTCACAGAGACCCGAATGGACCCAACAGGGAAGGAGGCCACGCCTATGCCAAGTGAAACCCGGGATATCGGGCATGGAGACAGAAAAGACGTCTTCTCAACGTCCTGAAAGCATGGAATGCAACTTAAGAGGCAAAATATTCCTAGCACCTGTCCATAGAATACTAAAGGATTCAGCCATGAAAAGCATGTAAAAGCCCCAGGCGAAACCCCAAGCTTGAGAACACAGAGTCCATAACAGGATGGCCCAAAGGAAGCTTGCAAGGATAAGAAGCAGTCCTCAAGAAAGACAGACCGCATAAAACAACCCCTCAACAGAGGGCACGCTCCAGGCAATCTAAGCTGCCGGACCTACTCACAGGTCTCTAAAAAAGGGGAACACAAAACCTCCATCGAGGCCCCCCCAAGAAGTAGAATATACCCTCAGAACCCAAAGGAAGAGCAAACCCTCTCCTGTCAAAGGAGCAAGGAAAATCCATCTCCTAGGAAACAGATATCAGGATAAACTCACATATCCCAAAGAGACAGCGACCCATAGACTGCTCGGGCATCCTGATCAGTAGACCCATACCCAGCTGGACCAACCCAGCCACAGGGATCCAATACAGGTAACAAAAGAATCCCAAAACTGGTACAGGAACGAGCGACAAGATGGTACAGCCATCTCCCCAGAGTACAAGTATCACTTGACTCTGAAAACAGACAAGGCCATAGACCTAAGGATCCATCAAAATAAGGCCCCACAGTCTGACTTGGAGCCAGCAAGACCCCAGGCGGAACCAATTCCACCCTCCACTTCCCAAACAGGAGAATCCCTAAGAATGGACTCCATCGCCATAGGAAGGAGAATATCCCTTAAAGAAAAGGGGGAAAAAGCCGGAAGGGCAACAACTGTCCTCAAGGCCCAAAGCCACCGGCCAATTGGGAAGAAAAATCCCCAACACAAATGTCCTAGAAAGGACCCCCCTACAGGTAGCTTTGTCAAACAAAGGCACAGCCGACCCATTCCCTGTAGAGCAGAGAATCCACGGGTACATTGACAAACTGACCAGGGGAATGCAACCTTAAGGTGCACCAGAAATTGGAATCCAATGCCAGCAGCTGGGTATAAACCCACAACCCTTGAGGCGCAAGCCACACAGCTAACCCCTAGATGACTTTGGTTACTATGTTGTAGAGAGTAAGAAATCCTCCTAGAACCAGGCCAACCCTGAGCCGGGGTCAGGTAGACGGAGCAAGGACATAGCCCAAGTTCCCACTACTGTGGAACACCCCACCCAACCCTGAGATCCAAGATTCCAAAACAACCCAAGACTGGGTCAGGAAGAAGGCCAAGCGAAGCTTTAGAAAGCAGACGTCTCAGGGACAAAAACAGGTCTGGGCGCCTAATAGTTCAGGAAACCTTACCCTGGAACTAAACCTTCCAACTGGCCAAAAAGGGAAATGGACACATATCCAGAGAATCCAGATAGCAGGGAGAACTCGAAAGTCCCGACCAAAGGAAGGAATCACCCCTAGCCAAAATCCAACGCTCCAAGGAGCAGGGCTAGAAGTCGTATGAAGGGACTTCTCAAAGCCCCAGGACAACAGAAGGGATACCTCGAGGTCCACAAAACCCTACTAGCAGAGCTAATCTCCCCATCACCTCCACATAGGCAGAGGACACAGGGAAGCGAAATGCGCTAAACCTTCCCAGCTCCGGGGAACCCTGAGCTAAGCAAAGTCCCCACAGGGATCAATTATCATCCGGACCGCTGACCCCTAAAAAGAGGTCTAACTCACCCGGAGACATAAGGAGACCCAAAGGCCTCAGAACTCAGACAGACCATCATGTCCAAGCTGTATCTACACTAGAAACGGCTTACACATACACCCACAAGGTGCCGAGAGCTGCAATAGGCTTCAAAATACAAAACCTTCTGCATGCTGGACAGCTATCTATACAAGCTGTAGGATCAAGTCCCAACAGGACCATCCAGAGGTGTAAAACTTAAGGCCAAACCACTCCAACAGCGGTGACCGGGCCTAAACCCACCAACCCTCCCCCACATGGAGGAGGAACTCTAGGTTCTGATGAAATCAGATGTCAGAGAGTGACGCAACGGAACACTCCCCCGTCCAGTCATCTATGACTGGAGGCTATAAGGACTGAAACAATCCTCACAAATCCTCCGCCTCACAAATCAACGGTTCTTCTTGAATGCTTAGTGGAACGTGAAAAACAATGATATCCTGAGCACCCAGCGCTTCTACTGAACTAGCTCACCAGAACAGCGCCACATGTCTGAACAGCCGCAAGACCGAACAAACCCGACATGACCAGCCTGTACAAGGGGTCCTAACCGGCAAGCTGCAAAAAAAAAATCAGCAGATCCGAGCCTGAGGAACCGGATGCTCTAGTCAACGGACACAGAATCTGAATAAGATATTATAATAGTCTTGGTGTCAGAATCCTCCGTAACTGAATCTAAAATGTGCACACAGTCTCAGCATCAGAATCCCCCATAACTAGAAGAGGATATGTCAATATGGACTATAAACGGAAAAAGAAAAAAAAACACCTGACACCACCAATAGCTGGGGCACTCACCACCTCCTATGACCAGACCCCCGCGGACTAGAATATCTCAGTCGCCACACGGTCAGGAATGTGGAAATGGGAACAGAGCGTAACCACGCCCGGACACAGGGTGAATCGTACAGTCCAAAAAGCACGCCCAGTCAAAAGGCTGTGTCACTTCAAAAAGGCCTCAAAGTTCCAAACCACGAGCTCATAAACTTCACACAAACATTAAACATTATAAACCCCCTGTCCAATAACCCCCTTCAGGAGATATTAACCCTCGATTCCAAGATCTAACAAAGACCTTTAGGTTATAAGTTAAACCCGCGAGGTGCTTTAGCGTCACACAGGAAACATCACGTTACAGTACATTGAATAAAGTAAAATGAAACAATCTTACCGGAATCAACGCCGTGGAACAGGAACACGGCCTTTCAAGTGTGACAAATAGTAGCATCGCCTCTGCCATTTACTTGAGAGAAGAAAGCCGGCAGCGGAGCAAAGTTAGACAGCGCTGATTGCTTTAGGAGCTGTTAATATGAGTCGGGATGGTTTTGCAGAAAGAAACTTCCAGCATCTCCGGACTCTTAACTTTCATCCAAGCCCTCACTGAGAGACTGACAGGACTACTTAAAACTCCTGTCCCATGTCAAAGAGTACTACTCTCCATAAGAGGCAAAAAACAAAAATTAAAACGTGACACGTCTCTGCCAACCTCCTGAGACGAAAGGCAAAGAATGACTGGGGGATGAGGGGAGTGGGAGGAGTATTTAAGCCTTTTGCAGGGGTGTCTTTGCCTCCTCCTGGTGGCCAGGTTCTTATTTCCCAAAAGTAATGAATGCAGCTGTGGACTCTTCCCATTTAAGAAGAAAAATAACATTTAAAAACAGAAATATCTTAATTCCACATCTAGCAGTTTCAGGAATGGGAAAAAATGCAAATGCTAAAATTGGCAAATAAAATAGCCCTCTGAGCATAAAGAAGGCAAGGAGCATATAGGAAGTGAGGTAAAATAACTAAATTTTTTGGCGGCAAGTATGACGCAAAAGGAAGTTGAGAATTTTTTTGCGCCAACATCCGGAAATGATGCAACTCGCGTCAAACACAATTTCGCACCAAACAACCTAGCGTCAACTTAGACTAAGGAAATTACGAACTTGCGTCATTACAGATGCACATTTACGCCAAAAAATTCTCATGCCAAGAATGACGCAATAAATAACAGCATTTTGCGCACTCGCGAGCCTAATTTGCCCGCAAGTTTTCAAAGAAAAAAACAAGTCAAATTGAAAGGAAAAAAAAAAAAAAAAAAAAAGGACTATACTCCAGGCAAGACAAACTTCCTAATACATGATTTCCATAACGAAACTGCCAGACTTCAAAGGGACACATAGACCTTACTCATGGCAAATATAAGTGAAATACATATATTTAAAAAACTTTATACATAAAGCACCAAACCATAGCTGAGTGTGTCTTAAATAATGATACATACTTACCGAAAGACACCCTTTCCACATATAGCAGATAGCCAAACCAGTACTGAAAGCTATCAGCAGAGGTAATGGTATATAAGAGTATATCGTCGATCTGAAAAGGGAGGTAGGAGATGAATCCCTACGACCGATAAGAGAACCCTTGAAAAAGATTTCCCACGAGGGAAACAATAAAATCAAGAAGATGATACTCTTCTGACAAACACTGTACTCTGAGAGGAATTGGGCTTCAGAATGCTTAGAAGCGCTTATCACAGAAAAAAAAATATCATAAAAATCAAGCACAAACTCACTTCACCACCTCCATAGGGTGTGGCGAGGGGTGTATTTAAGGGCATTTTGAGGTTTGGAAATTTTGCCCCTCTTGGTAGGATTGTATATCCCATACGTGACGTCACTAGCTCATGGACTCTTGCCAATTACATGAAAGAAAAGGATACACTAGAATGAAGATTCAAGGAAGGCTAAATCATCTAGATCTTGACCCGCAGTTAGCGTGGCGATGGAAGCTCATCAGATCTATCTCCAGGCACCCCTGCCTGTGGTTGATCTCGTAAAACACCTCGGATTAGCGACCATTCGCCGGAATCTGAGCACGATCTAAATCTATGACCCAGACCATACAAATTAGACATTTACAGGAAACGCCATAAAAGAAAAAAAAACATGCTTATTAGAGAGTATAAAACAACTCACATATAGAGGATTAAATACTGAGAACGCTAATGAAAGAGCACTAAAGGCTACAGCATGGGGGGTAACCCCCCCCCCCCCACATACACTAATTCCCTCACGGAATTAAGTTTAAACCCCTGCCGCCTATGTAGACGAGCGAATAGGAACAACAAAAAAGAAAATGGCCTCACTATGCAATTAGACTTATACAGGCTCTCCCCCCCCCCCCCCCCATTGATCTGTCGCAATCCAAGTTACCAGTCACGCATTAAAGCCTCCGGAACTGGGGATAAATAGGAGCACTCCAATAAATAAATGTCTGTCTTGCAGCGGAAAGGGTCATTGACCCTTGGATCACTGCAGGACAGCCAACAAGTAGCTCTGCTTCCCTACCCATGTCACTGACAAAGTGAAAATCCTATTTGGAAGTAAGTCTGTTTGCCGGGTATTGAACCCTTTTATCAATTCTAGCCATTGCGGTCACTGACAGGCTTACCTTCTTATGAAATTAAAGCTCACACTTCCAGACACACTGATCACATGAACTGGGCACTAGCCGTTGTGTTAAGGTTCCAGTGGTCCTACAAATATCATGTGAGAACTCACTTAGCTTAGGCAACTTACCCACAAAAGAGGAAGGAGAGAGCTCAATCCATAGGATTTCCAGTGACTAACCCCTGGCTCACCACATCAAACCTGTTAGACAACAAGCCATTAGGTAGATAGGGAATAAATCAGGAGTTACCCAGCTTCTTACTCAGATATCCTGTTCCGATATCCTGTAGGAATCCCAACCTCTGCTGTCCTTGACACACTCGCAAAAGTTTCAGGTCTGACAATAGAATATTCATCCTGACAGGGACCTGTAACACAAGGAAAATTTGTGTAACTAACACTGTTTGCCTAAAAGGGAGGATAGCATAGGTATACTGGAAGGAGGCATGGGAACTTCCCTGCGACATCCAGAAGCCAACATTTACCAAAAAAACTCTAAGAGAATGACATGACTATTAACAACTCCACTGTCCTCTCTTGCAGGAAAACAATGTATGTAAGAATTTACCTGATAAATTCATTTCTTTCATATTGGCAAGAGTCCATGAGCTAGTAACGTATGGGATATACATTCCTACCAGAAGGGGCAAAGTTTCCCAAACCTCAAAATGCCTACAAATACACCCCTCACCACACCCACAATTCAGTTTAACAAATAGCCAAGAAGTGGGGTGATAAGAAAGGAGCGAAAGCATCAACAAGGAATTGGAATAATTGTGCTTTACACAAAAAAAATCATAGCCACCATAAAAAGGGTGGGTCTCATGGACTCTTGCCAATATGAAAGAAGTGAATTTATAAGGTAAATTCTTACATAAATTATGTTTTCTTTCATGTAATTGGCAAGAGTCCATGAGCTAGTGAAGTATGGGATAGCAAATACCCAAGATGTGGAACTCCACGCAAGAGTCACTAGAGATACCTGATAAATTGATTTCTTATATGATACGACGAGTCCACGGATTCATCCTTACTTGTGGGATATTATCCTCCTGCTAACAGGAAGTGGCAAAGAGCACCACAGCAGAGCTGTCTATATAGCTTGACTCCACCCCCCAGTCATTCGACCGAAGGTATAGGAAGAAAAAGGAGAAACTAAAAAAAGGTGCAGAGGTGACTGAAGTTTGAAAACAAAAATATCTGTCTAAAATGACAGGGAGGGCCGTGGACTTGTCGTATCGTAGAAGAAATCAATCAGGTAAGCATAAATTTCCTTTTCTACTACTATATACGACGAGTCCACGGATTCATCCTTACTTGTGGGATACAATACCAAAGCAACAGGACACGGATGAATGGGAGGGACAAGACAGATACCTAAACGGAAGGCACCGTTCCGTTGAATGGAAATCCTTGGTCGCTTGTAAGTAAAACTTCAAGGCACGAACCACGTCCAAGTTATCTAACAGACGCTCCTTCTTAGGAGGATTTGGACACAGAGAAGGAACAACAATTTCCTGATTAATATTCTAATTTAAAAACAACCTTAGAAAGGAATCCAGGTTTAGTACGCAAAACCACCTTATTAGAATGGAATATAAGATAAGGCGAGTTGCATTGTAACGCAGAAAGCTCAAACTCTTCAAGCAGAAGAGATAGCAACTAAAAACAAAACTTTCCAAGATAAAAGCTTAAAATCTATGGAATGCATGGGTTTAAACGGAACCCCTTGAAGAACATTTATGGTGAAAATATTTTTATTCATAAATTTTTACAAATACAAAAAACAGTAAACAGTGGTCATAAGTTCCAGCATTCTCAAGTCGCTCGGTACAAATCACATGCTTTACAAAGAAAAGCACTTTGACATATGAATACAAATGTGTCTTCACTCTCCTAGGATGTTTTGTGGTTCTATTTTATATATGTTTTGCTTGGCCTAGTCCATTCCTGCCCCCCCCCCTCCTCCTCGAGGCTTCATAGTAATGTATGAAGGGTTCCCATTGCTGAAGAAATGTTTTTTTATCGTCTAGATATTCTGCTGTGGCGCTCGCCATATCAAAGTGATGTGTCATCTTTTGTTTGATCATATCAAAACTAGGGGGGGTTCCCTTCCAAAATTGGGCTATGCTCAGTCTGACAATAGTACAGATCCATCTTGCTAACTTATTATTATGTTTGGAAATTCCTGGGATCGGGAAGTGGAGGAGAGCCTGCTCCATTGTCAGCGTTATTGGTTTTTGGAGAATCTCACTCACCAGGGAGGAGGTCTGATTCCAAACTTCCTTGACTAGTCTACAGTCCCACCACATGTGGGCGTATGTCCCAGTTCCGCCGCACCCTCTATAGCAAAGTTTGGTGAGAGGGTCTCCCCCTCCCCCCGACCTAGTTGGAAATAAATACCATCTGAAGGCTACCTTAACGAAGTTTTCCTTAAGAGCCGCATTTTGTGAGAAAGATAACCCACTGGCTAAATTCTCCTTCCATGTCTCTATAGACCAGGTTTTCCCTGTGTCATTTTCCCATTTTAGCATTATTGATGGCTTGCTATCTTGTGGAGTGCTGTTGAGTAGTGTATATAGGGTAGAGATCCCACCTTTAACGTTCTGATCAGAAAGGCAAAGCCTCTCTAGTGTGGTACTTATAGGAACCTTCTCCCCCCCCATAATTTGTTGTGCTCTTGATTTTAATTGGAGGTAATGATACCAAATATTTCTATCTTCGCTATCTAAGGCTTGATACTGTTCGTATGATATTAACTTGGCGTCTTTGTATATGTCTGCTATTCTGTAAAGCCCTTTATTATGCCATTTCTGTTGTGTAATCTTATCAAGTGGGGTGTTTTTGGGTGTCAAGGGAGTGATCATTGATCTCCTATTGAGGAGGGGGAATTTGGAATTCACAGTTTTCCAAATGTGTAGGGTATGCTGAATTGCAATAAATTCACATTTTTTATGAGTGATATCATTGTTGGGGGTCCATAAGAGATTGGATAATGGCGAGGTGTTCATAATGTTAGATTCGATTTTTATCCATTGCGAATTATCATGAGGTTTAAACCAATGCAAGGTCTGGGCCATACGGGCTGAGTAATAGTATGGGACAAGGTTTGGAAGACCCACCCCCCCTTCTCTTTTTGGAGTACACATGATATTTTTATTGATTCTTGCTCTTTTACCCTGCCATACAAACTTCGAGATATCTTTTTGGAGTTTATGTAGGTCTGACAGGGGAAGGGATATTGGCAGGGAGCGGAATAAATATAGCAATTTGGGTAGCAGGGACATCTTGGTAGAGATAATTCGTCCATATAGAGAGATTTTGAGTTTCGTCCATTTTAGTAATAAGGCTCTAATTTTTTTAAACATGGGGAGGTAATTTAATTGATATAGGGAGTGTATATTATTAGATAGGTTTATTCCTAGATATTTAATGGACTTTTTGGGCCATTTGAATGCAAAATTAAGTTCCATAAGTTTTTTAGTGTGGTTTGGTAACTCGATTCCTAGGGCTTCGCATTTCTCCTCATTTATTTTATAACCCGAAAGGAACCCAAACTGCTGTATTAATTTGTATACCGGTGGGAGGGATAATAAGGGTTTAGTTAACGTCAAGATCACATCATCGGCGAACAGGGATATCTTATGATCTGTTTGGCCTACCTGAATTCCGGAGATGTCTCTATTTTCTCTAATTTTAATAGCCAACGGTTCTATGCTCAAAGCAAATAGCAGTGGGGATAGTGGGCATCCCTGTCTAGTTCCGTTGTTGATATGTATGGTTTTAGACTGGTATCCTGCCAATTTTACAAAAGCTGTTGGGAATGAATATAGTGATTTGATAGCGTCAATAAATGACCCAGAAATACCCACCCTCTCCAGAACCGCAAACATAAAGTCCCAGTTAATTCTATCGAATGCCTTCTCTGCGTCCAAAGAAAGGAACAGAGAAGGCATTCTTCCCACCGTTGCTATATTGATCAGATCAATAATCTTCCTAGTGTTGTCTGGGGCCTCTCTTTGTGAAATAAATCCAACTTGATCTGGGTGAATTAGTTTAATAAGGAGTGGGTTTAGGCGGTTCGCTAGAATTTTAGTAAATAATTTAATATCCTGATTGATTAAGGAAATGGGTCGGTAGTTGTGGCAATGTTGTTTATTTTTCCCCGGTTTTGGGATTACTGTAATTCTGGCCGACAGCATTTCTCTAGGTATATCTTTACCCTGCATCATGGCATTAAATACTTTGACTAGCTGAGGTATCAGAATGGGATGTAGTATTTTATAAAAGATGGCAGGGTAGCCATCAGGTCCTGGGGCTTTGGATCGTTTAAGATTTTTAATATTCAATTTGATTTCCTCTTGGGTTATGGGTCTATTTAGGGATTCTAACTCCTCTTCTGTTATAGTTGGCATCGTACTCTCTCCAAGAAAGGCGGATAGGTCTGGGGCTTTGTCTCTACCTTTATTCGTTAATGATATATTATACAGTTTATCATAGTAGTCTGCAAAAATGTTGGCAATGTCCTGGGGGTCATTGGTCATTTTATTATTTGGAGATTGTACCTGGGGGACTGTCGTGATTTTCGTTATTTCTTTTAGTTTGTTAGCTAGCATTCGATCAGGCTTATTGCCGTAGATATAGTACTGAGTGTCTACTATTTTTATAGATCTTGCTGCTTCCTTATTTAGAAGTGAGTCTAATTCTGCATTTTTGGTCTTGAGTAGGTTAATTAAATTACGTGACGGGTTAAGCCCTATTTGTGATCGAAGCCTGTTTGTCTCCGCTTTTAGGTTTATTAATTTAGTTTCCCTAAGTTTATTTTGTCTGCCAGATTCAGCCATAAGTAAACCTCGCGTATATGCCTTTAGTGCTCCCCATTCTAAGATAGGGTTCTGTGTGGAGTTATTGTTGATATTGATAAATTCAGTGATTTGTTGCTTAAGTTGCGTAAGTTCTGGACCTTCCCTAAGCAGGGATGCATTTAAAGTCCAGGATTTAGTCCTGTATGGGTTAATCAGTCCTGACAGGGTGATTTCCACTATGGAATGGTCTGACCAGGAGCAATTTGTGATAGATGCTTTGGAGAGTAAGGGTACTAGAATTTGACTCACAAAGATATAATCTATTCTAGATTGAGATGAATGCATAGGGGAATAATATGTGTAATCTCTAGTGCCGTGATTTAGAGCTCGCCACCCATCTATCAAATTATGATCTAGTGAGAAGTCAAGCAGAATCCTGCTTGATTTGGTGAGTTTGTTAAAAGGCGACTTCGTTTGTGAAGATCTGTCAACTCTGTCATTCATAGTGAGATTGAAGTCCCCACCCACTATAATTTTATACCTTTTCCACATCGTGAGGTGCTTGCTAAGTTTAGAAATAAAATTGGCTTGTAGCTCATTAGGGGCATACACGTTAACTAACAGAACTGGGGTGTTTTGTATTGAACCTTGTATTATTAAGTATCTGCCATCTCTGTCTTTTGTAACAGATTCCTCATGGAAATTTAGGGAAGAGTGTATTAGTATTGAGACTCCGCATTTCTTTTTCGGGCCTATAGCATGATATTGTGTGGGGAACGTCTTATCCCAATATGTGGGTGTGTATGCTGACGTGAAGTGTGTTTCTTGTAGCATTATTATCTTGGCCTTTAGCGCCTTGTATTCTGAGATTGCCTTTTTCCGTTTGATGTCAGAGTTTAAACCCCTAACATTATGTGATATTAATTTTATTGACATGATATATCTTTAAACAGAACAGCTATAGTAAGGTACCTTAGGGTTTTTGATGAATGGATCGCAGTCTCTCCTTTTTGGAGGGGGAGCTCCATGGACCAGGCCAAGCTTGGCTTCTGTGGGAAAGTTGTGATCAAGCCTACATAGTGAATGGAGGAAAAAATTAGCAAAACAGATAATATTGCGATAGGCAGTATATAATAATAGGTATCCGAATGAGCTGTCACAGTGAATGTGTGGAATGACCTGGAAATTAGTGACCGAGAGTGAAGTAAAAATGAAATACAAATAAATTCTAGAAATAATAACAATAAATATGTGGTGTGGAACATAGTGTTTACATCACATTTACCTGATCAGAAAATGTAGCATGAACATGGGTTAGGGGAAGGGGGTAAGGGATAGGGGGGATGGGAAGGTGGGGAGGGGAGGGGGTGGGGGAGATCCTGAGAATATTTATTACTCTTTTAAATTCTACTAGTAAACATTTTGAATGAAAATCTAACTAAGAATTGTAGGCAATGTGTTTTCAAAAACTTAAATAGGATAATTAAGTTCAGAGAGGCAGTAGGGGCTACCAATATTTCTTATGCTATCTATTAGTTGAAGAGCTAGCTTATACAAATATGAATTTGAAGGTGGTGTGCTATCTAAGCGGGGAGCTATACCTTTCTGAATTGAGCATTGCCTACGGACTGTAACATATAAACATTGCAACTGAAAAGTAACCCTAAAACAATAACATATCAAAATTGAACCTCGAACAAAAGAATGTCATTATACAAGCCTTGTCCCTTCAAATTGGGTCAATCCTCTCAACTTTTGAAAAAGTCCTGGAATAGATAAAGATTCCAGAATAGTCTTGTTCTCAAGGTGGGGGATCTACTGTATCATCAGTTTCTTCTCCGTCAGTATCCTTGCTGGGGTTTACCCTTTGTTGCGTTGCTTTTACTTTTCTCCCGATCGGGATCCATTCTTTCTGAAAAGTTTTCCTAGTGGATGATGAGCTTGCAGGAGTAACAGGAGTGTCCATTTGTATTTGTAGACGATCTAGTATGGCCTTTCCTTCCTCCAAAGTAGTACAGGTGTAATTTCCGTTCTGATATGTAAAGGCCAGTTTGAAGGGGAAGTTCCATCTATATTTTATATGCTCCTTTGTTAGAGCTGTGGTAATGGGTCTCAAGTCCCTTCTTTTCCGAAGTGTCATTGGAGCGAGATCTGAGTATATTTGCAGATTATGACCTTCATATTCTATGCATTTTTGGTCCCTGGCTGCTTTCAATATTTTTTCTTTAACATGGTAGTAGTGCAGTTTTAGAATAATGTCTCTAGCAGAATTTGGTTGCGGTCTTGTGAGGGCCCTATGGACCCTGTCCATCAATAACATATTTGGTTCAATATCTGGGATTAGTTGTGTGAATAGATCAGTAACAGTTTCTTCAAGATTTTTAAAAGTCTCTGGGAGATTTCGAATTCTCAGGTTAGATCTGCGAGATCTGTTTTCCAGATCTTCAATCTGTTCTTCAAGTCTGCAGATGTATGAGGAGTTGTCTTGTATGGAGTTTCTGAGTATAGGGATTTCTTCTGTTACATTGTCTAGTTTTTCTTCTAGTTCCGCTGTTCTCCCACCTATTTCTCTAATATCTTGCCTTATCTCAGACAGGGCCATTTTGAATTCTTCCTGGAATATTGATTTAATTTGGGCTAGAAGCTCTTTATTGGTCTCCTCTGTTCTTGAACCTCCAGGAGACTCAGGGGTTTGTGTCATTGAGTTAGTTGCCATAGGAGAGTTACTTTTATCTGGTCCCTTTTGTTTTGATTGGGACCTTGAAAGGCATTCTTTCACTGTTTGTGACTTGTTCTTCATGGTAAGAGTGATGATGTGTAGGCTGCCCTATATTATATCTTAAATTTGAGGTAGGCCCAGACTTGTGTTATTCCTTGTGCTTCGCTATTCTCAGGATCTTTAGGTAGTATTTAGGGGTATTTGTTCATGTTTGTGTTAGTCCATCACTAAGTTAGTGCATATCGGTTAATTGTCAGGAAATGTGATTAATGGGGTTCTTTTTCAATTTCACATAATGCGTTTAGGGTAGTGAGATGGTATATTGGAAAGGTCTCTCTTGTCTGGTGACTTGTAGGCTCCTGCTGATTCTCAATTGGTATTCCCAGGTTGTTGCTATAGAGCTCCACAGC
Organism: Bombina bombina; assembly: GCF_027579735.1. NCBI lineage: Eukaryota > Metazoa > Chordata > Amphibia > Anura > Bombinatoridae > Bombina > Bombina bombina. The sequence goes on from NC_069504.1 coordinate 889,118,637, forward strand.
CTAGGCCGAGAATTTGGAATAATGGAGTCTTGTAAGGAGACTGTTCTTAAATAAATATGCCGGTACTCACATTAGAGCATCTAGAGGGGTGTTAACAGATGCTTTATGTGTCCCTGCTGCAGTATCTTGTAAATGGCGTCTTTTCCCGCCAGCTAATTCTCAGCCCCTATTAGCCTCTTTTGTTTATTGCGGTATGTACGTTTATTTTGAGGGGCTAAAGATGTAGGGTATAGGTGTTAGTAGTGAGTTGTCACTGCTGTTGCAATTGCAGGTCAGTGGTATTCAGTGATGAGGTGCCTGATGATAAAAGGGTTTTAGTCTTGTGATACTGCCGGTGAGGCCCACCGGGTGTGAGATGTGTAGGCCTCAGGGCTCCCCAAGACGAACCATGCACTGCCTTTTTTTTGGGGGTTTTTTCTTTCCTCCTTATTTTTTATAAATGTCCTCAGTAAATGGAAGGGAATCGCTAGGGGTAGATGTTGATCTAGGGTATTCCTCCGGTGGTGTGTGTTTAAGTTGGGATTGACTCACCTCCCCCTACGGTTTGCTGGTTCAAGTCAGGCCTGCAGTCCTCCACCCCAGCCGGGTCCACCCCTCCAAGAAACTCCGTTCTCCGGCGGCCAGGGGTTGTAACAGGAGCCTTTCCCCTGGGACCGGAGGCTGTTGATTGGCAAAATAACTTCGTTCGCGGACCCCTCTGAGCACACCAGCAGAGGTCGCGCCGTGTCAGGAGAGAAAGGCCCCAAGCAAGATGGCGGCTCCCCGCGCCTAAAGTTGTTCAGGCGCGCGGAGGACTCAGTACCACAGGATCACAGGTAACAGTTCGTGAGGCTTGGGTCGTGCAATGATTGCTCCCGGTATGGTGATCGGTGGGGCTGTATGCGCAGTCCCAGGGGGAGGTAAGGCCCAGCCTGGGCAACGTGAGTGGTGTTGCTGCTAGATCTCCGGTCGCAAGTGCAGCGGTCTGACTGACCTCCTAGCCGGCAGTGAAGCAGTAATCTTCTGCTCCGGAGCGGATCCCCGACCCTCCGGAGCTAGTAAGGGGCACCTCAGTGGGGATGAGCAGTTACTGGGCCAGTGAATGCGCCCGCGATTCAAAAGTTTTGATAGAGGTCCCTTATTTTATGTAAGGATAAGGAGGCTATAGTTGTGGTCTGATATATATCGAAATTGCCCCCAAATATAAGTAATATTGAGGCTTTTATTTAACTTTTATGGGTCTAGAGTCAGGAGCTCTCCTCTGGCACGTCTGCTCCCGTTGGCTGTCGACTCCGCCCCCCCCCTTGAAGAACATTTATAACTAAATTCAAACTCCATGGCGGAGCAACAGGTTTAAACACAGGCTTGATTCTAACTAAAGCCTGACAAAAAGACTTAACGTCTGGGACATCCACCAGACGCTTGTGTAGTAAAATTGACAAAGCAGAAATTTGTCCCTTTAAGGAACTAGCCGATAATCCCTTCTCTAATCCTTCTTGGAGAAAGGACAAAATCCTAGGAATCCTAACCCTACTCCATGAGTAGTCCTTGGATTCGCACCAATAAAGATATTTACGCCATATCTTATGGTAAATCAATGTCGCAAACACCTCCGGATGAAGCTCCCACTCCCCCGGATGAAAAGTCTGGCGACTTAGAAAATCCGCTTCCCAGTTCTCTACTCCTGGGATATAGATTGCTGATAGATGGCACGAGTGAGTCTCTGCCCATCGAATTATCTTGGAAACTTCCATCATTGCTAGAGAACTCTTTGTTTATATATGCTACAATCGTGAAATTGTCCGACTGAAATCTTATTAATGTGGCCGAGGCCACGCTTGAAGCGCGTTGAATATTGCCCTAAGTTCCAGAATATGGATTGGAAGTAGGGAGTCCAAAGACCCTGAGCCTTCAGGGAGTTCCAGACTGCACCCCAGCCCAAGAGGCTGGTGTCCGTCGTCACTATGACCCATGCTGGTCTGCGGAAGCACATTCCCTGGGACAGATAATCCTGTGACAACCACCAAATAAGAGTCTCTGGTTTCTAGATCCAGATTTATCTGAGGAGATAAATCTGCATAATCCCCACTCCACTGTTTGAGCATGCACAGTTGCAGTGGTCTGAGATGTAAGTGAGCAAACAGAACGATGTCCATTGCCGCTACCATTAATCCGATGACCTCCATACACTGCACCACTGATGGCCGAGGAGTGGACTGAAGTGCTCGGCAAGTAGTTAAGATCTTTGACTTTCTGACCTCCGTCAGAAATATTTTCATGTCTACCGAGTCTATCAAGAGTTCCTAAGAAAGGAACTCTTGTCAGTGGAACTAGTGAACTCTTTTGTATGTTCACCTTCCACCCGTGAGTTCTCAGAAAAGCCAACACAATGTCCGTGTGAGATTTGGCTAGCTGGTAAGTGGACGCCTGAATAAAAATATCGTCCAGATAGGGCGCCACTGCTATGCCCCGCGCCTTAGAACCGCCAGAAGGGACCCTAGCACCTTTGTGAAAATTCTGGGAGCTGTGGCCAACCCGAAAGGAAGGGCCACAAACTGGTAGTGTTTGTCCAGGAAGGCGAACCTGAGAAACTGGTGATGATCTTTGTGGATAGGAATGTGAAGATACGCATCCTTTAAGTCCACAGTAGTCATATATTGACCCTCCTGGATCTTTGGTAAAATAGTTTGAATGGTGTCCATCTTGAATGATGGGACTCTGAGAAATTTGTTTAGGCATTTGAGATATAAGATCGGTCTGAAGGTTCCCTCTTTTTTGGGAACCACGAACTGATTTGAGTAAAATCCTTGCCCCTGTTCTAGTTTTGGAACTGGACAGATTACACCCATGGTATATAGGTCTTTTACACAGTGTAAGAACGCCTCTCTTTTTGTCTGGTCTACAGACAAACGTGAAAGATGAAATCTCCCTCTTGGGAGGAAATCCTTGAATTCTAGTCGATACCCCCTGGGTCACGATTTCTACTCCCCAGGGATCCTGAACGTCCCTTGCCCAAGCGAAGAGAGAAAGTCTGCCCCCTACTAGATCCGGTCCCGGATCGGGGGCTGCCCCTTCATGCTGTCTTGGCAGCAGCAGCGGGCTTCTTGGCCTGTTTACCTTTATTCCAGGTCTGGTTAGGTCACCAGACTGACTTGGATTGTGCAAAATTACCCTCTTGCTTTGTGGCGGAGGAGGAAGTAGAGGGTTCACCTTTAAAGTTTCGAAAGGAACGAAAATTATTTTGTTTGGCCCTCATTTTAACCGTCTTGTCCTGAGGAAGGGCATGGCTTTTACCTCCAGTAATGTCGGAAATTATCTCCTTTAGTTCAGGCCCGAATAGTGTCTTACCTTTAAAAGGAATAGCTAAAAGTTTAGATTTTGATGACACATCAGCAGACCAAGACTTAAGCCATAATGCCCTATGCGCTAAAATGGCTAAGCCTGCATTTTTTTAATCTGCTGCCTGAGAAAAAAATAGCACACACACACACCGGTACCATTTAAAATAAAAAAGTCTTGCTTAAAGAAAATTAAACTATCATTTTATCACCTCTTTCACTTTACCTCTTCCTATTACTTAGTGTAGGCAAAGCGAATGACTGGGGGGTGGAGTCAAGGGAGGAGCTATATAGACAGCTCTGCTGTGGTGCTCTTTGCCACTTCCTGTTAGGAGGATAATATACCACAAGGATGAATCCGTGGACTCATCGTATCTAGTTGAAAAAATAGAGACAGCCAATTCCGCTGAAAAATTAATCCACAACCCAAATCAAAAGTTTTAATCTTTATAATGAAAAAAACTGAAAATATAAGCAGATGAATCAAACTGAAACAGCTGCCTGAAGAAGAGAAAACATCAAAATGGTAGAATTTAGTAAAAGTATGCAAAGAAGACCAAGTTGCTGCTTTGCAAATCTGATCAACAGAAGCTACATTCTTAAAAGCCCAGGAAGTGGAAACTGACCTAGAAGAATGAGCCGTAATCCTCTGAGGCGGGGATTTACCCAACTCCAAATAAGCATGATGAATCAAAAGCCTTAACCAAAATGCCAAAGAAATGGCAGAAGCCTCCTGACCTTTCCTAGAACCAGAAAAGATAAGACTAGAAGTCTTTCTGAAATCTTTAGTAGCTTCAACATAATATTTCAAAGCTCTTACCACATCCAAAGAATGTAAAGATCTCTCCAGAGAATTCTTAGGATTAGGACACAACGAAGGGACAACAATTTCTCTATTAATGTTGTTGGAATTCACAACTTTAGGTAAAAATTTAAATGAAGTCCGCAAAACCGCCTTATCCTGATGAAAAATCAGAAAAGGAGACTCACAAGAAAGAGCAGATAATTCAGAGACTCTTCTAGCAGAAGAGATGGCCAAAAGGAACAATATTTCCAAGAAAGTAATTTAATGTCCAGAGAATGCATAGGCTCGGAGGAGCCTGTAAAGCCCTCAAAACCAAATTAAGACACCAAGGAGAAGAGATTGACTTAATGACAGGCTTGATACGAACCAAAGCCTGTACAAAACAATGAATATCAGGAAGATTAGCAATTTTTCTGTGGAACAGAACAGAAAGCAGAGATTTGTCCTTTCAAGGAACTTGCAGACAAACCCTTATCTAAACCATCCTGAAGAAAATGTAAAATTCTAGGAATTCTAAAAGAATGCCAAGAGAGTTTATGAGAAGAACACCATGAAATGTATGTCTTCCAAACTCGGTAATAAATCTTTCTAGACACAGATTTACAAGCCTGCAACATAGTATTAATCACTGAGTCAGAGAAACCTCTATGACCAAGCATTCAATCTCCATACCTTCAAATTTAATGATTTGAGATCCTGATGGAAAAATGGACCTTGAGATAGGTCTGGCCTTAACGGAAGCAGCCAAGGTTGGCAACTGGACATCCGAACAAGATCCGCATACCAAAACCTGTGTGGCCATGATGGAGCCACCAGCAGTACAAACTAAGACTCCATTATGATTTTGGAAATCACTCTTGGAAGAAGAACTAGAGGCGGAAAGATAGAAGCAGGTTGATAACTCCAAGGAAGTGTCAACGCATCCACTGCTTCTACCTGAGGACCCCTGGACAGATACCTGGAAAGTTTCCTGTTTAGATGAGAAGCCATCAGATCTATTTCTGGAAGCCTCCACATCTGAAAAAACACATCTGGGTGAAGAGACCACTCTCCCGAATGTAAAGGATGTAAAGTCTGGCGACTGAGATAATCCGCTTCCCAATTGTCTATACCTGGGATATGGACCACAGAAATTAGACAGGAGCTGGATTCCGCCCATGCAAGTATCAGATACTTCTTTCATAGCTTGAGTCCCACCTTGATGATTGACATACGCCACGGTTGTGACATTGTCTGTCTGAAAACAAATGAACGGTTCTCTTCAGAAGAGGCCAAAACTGAAGAGCTCTGAGAATCGCACAGAGTTCCAAAATATTGATTGGTAATCTTGCCTTTTTCCAAACCCCCTGCGCTGTCAGAGATCCCCAGACAGCTCCCCAACCTGAAAGACTCACATCTGTTGTGATCACAGTCCAGGCTGGACGAACAAAAGGAGGCCCCTTGAACTAAACTGTGGTGATCTAACCACCAAGTCAGAGATAGTCGAACATTGGGATTTAAGGATATTAATTGTGATATCTTCGTATAATCCCTGCACCATTGGTTCAGCATACAAAGCTGAAGAGGTCTCATGTGAAAACGAGCAAAGGGGATCGCGTCCGATGCTGCAGTCATGAGACCTAAAACCACCATGCACATAGCTACTGAAGGGACCGATTGAGACTGAAGGTTTCGACAAGCTGCAACCAATTTCAGACGTCTCTTGTCTGTTAGAGACAAAGTCATGGATACTGAATCTATTTGGAAACCTAAAAAGGTTACCCTTGTCTGAGGAATCAAAGAACTTTTTGCTAAATTGATCCTCCAACCATGTCTTTGAAGAAACACCACTAGTTGATTCGTGTGAGATTCTGCAGAACGTAAAGACTGAGCAAGTACCAAGATATCGTCCAAATAAGGAAACACTGCAATACCCCGCTCTCTGATTACAGAGAGTAAGGCACCAAGAACCTTTGAAAAGATCCTTGGAGCTGTTAGGCCAAAAGGAAGAGCAGCAAATTGGTAATGCTTGTCTAGAAAAGAGAATCTCAGAAACTGATAGTGATCTGGATGAATCGGAATATGAAGATATGCATCCTGTAAGACTTTTGTAGACATATAATGCCCTTGCTGAACAAAAGGCAGAATAGTCCTTATGTAAGAATAACTACATTCAAAATGGTGACTAACGATTCAAAATTTTTAGATCCAGAACTGGTCTGAAAGAATTCTTCTTTGGAACAATGAACAGATTTGAATAAAACCGCAGACCCCGTTCCTGAAAAGGAACTGGCAACAATTACCGCAGATAACTCCAGGTCTGAAACACACTTCAGGAAAGCCTGAGCCTTTACTGGGTTCACTGTAATGCATGAGAGAAAAACTTCTCACAGGCAGTCTTAATTTGAAACCTATTCTGTACCCTTGAGAAACAATGTTCTGAATCCAAAGATTTTGGATTGAATTGATCCAAACATCCTTGTAAAATCTTAGTCTGGTCCCTACCAGCTGCGCTGGAATGAGGGCCGCACCTTCATTCGGACTTGGGGGCCAATTTGGATCTTTTAAATGGCTTGGATTTATTCCAGACTGGAGAAGGCTTCCAATTGGAAACCGTTCCCTTAGGGGAAGGGTCCGGTTTTTGTTCCTTATTTTGACGAAAGGACCGAAAACGGTTAGCAGCGTTAAAGTTACCCTTAGATTTTTTATCCTTAGGCAAAAAAACTCCCTTCCCCCCAGTGACAGTTGAAATAATAGAATCCAACTGAGAACCAAATAATTTATTACCTTGGAAAGAGAGAGATAACGTTGGATTTAGAAGTCATATCAGCATTCTAGCTAATATAGCTAAAGACATATATCGGACATCAATTCTAATGATATAAAAAATGGCATCACAAATGAAATTATTTGCATGTTGAATTAGCTTAACAATGCTATACACATTATGATCTGGTACTTGTGCTAAAGTTTCCAACCCAAAAGTTGAAGCAGTAGCAGCAACATCAGCCAAAGAAATAGCAGGCCTAAGAAGATGACCTGAACATAAATAAACCTTCCTTAGATAAGATTAAAGTTTCCTATCTAAAGGATCTTTAAAAGAAGTAGTACTATCTGCCGTAGGAATAGTAGTACGTTTAGCAAGAGTAGAGATGGCCCCATCAACTTTGGGGATCTTTTCCCAAAACTCCAATCTATCAGTCGGCAAAGTATACAGTTTTTTAAACCTTGAAAGAGTAAAAGAAGTACCCAGTTTATTTCATTCCCTAGAAATTACATCTGAAATAGCATCAGGAACTGGAAAAACCTTTGGAATAACTACATGAGGTTTAAAAAAGGAATTTAAACGTTTACTGGTTTTAATATCAAGAGGACTAGTCTCCTCCATATCTAATGCAATCAACACCTCTTTTAATAAGGAACGAATATACTCCATTTTAAATAAGTATGAAGATTTGTCAGTGTCAATATATGAGGCAGAATCTTCTGAACCAGATAGATCCTCATCAGAGATAGATAAATCAGAATGCTGTCTGTCATTTCAAAATTCAGCAATTTTATGAGAAGTTTTAAAAGACCTTTTACGTTTATTAGAAGGTGGTATGACAGACAAAGCCTTCTGAATGGAATTAGAAACACATTTTCTCACATTAACAGGAATATCCTGAGCATTAGATGTTGAAGGAACAACAACAGGTAATGGATTACTACTAATGGAAATAATTGTCTGCATTTGAAAGTTTATCATGACAACACAAACTACAGCCGGAGGAACAGTTACCACAAGTTTACAACAAATGCACTTAGCTTTGGTAGAACCGACATCAGGCAGCAGGATTCCAATAGTAGATTCTGAGACAGGGTCAGATTGAGACATCTTGCAAATATGTAATAGAAAAATAACATATAAAGCAAAATTATCAATTTCCTTATATGACAGTTTTCAGGAATGGAAAAAAAATGCAAACAAATTAAGCCTCTGGAAACCAGAAGCAAAATGAAATAAAGACTTAAATAATGTCAAAAATCTGGCGCCAAGTATGACGCCCACAACTGACAAAATATTTTTTGGCGCCAAGAACGTCTGCAACAAACACGAGCGTCATAGACGACGCAACTACGTGAAAACTCTCGGCATGCATTTCCCAAAATGTAACTGACAGTCTGCAAAAAGGAAATATACCAATTAACCTGAATCATGGCAAATATAAGTACAAAACATATTTAGAACTTTACATATAAAAGTGCCAAACCATAGCTGAGAGAGTGTCTTAAATAAAAGAAAACATACTTACCAAAAGACACTCATCTACATAAAGTAGATATCCAAACCAGTACTGAAACGAGAATCAGTAGAGGTAATGGAATATGAGAGTATATCATCGATCTGAAAAGGGAGGTAAGAGATGAATCTCTACAACCGATAACAGAGAACCTATGAAATAGATCCCCGTTAGGATGACCATTGTATTCAATAGGTGATACCCCCTTCACATCCCTCTGACATTCACTGCACTCTGAGAGGAACCGGGCTTCAGCATGCCGAGAAGCGCATATCAACGTAGAAATCTAGCACAAACTTACTTCACCACCTCCATAGGAGGCAAAGTGTGTAAAACTGAATAGTGGGTGTGGTGAGGGGTGTATTTATAGGCATTTTGAGGTTTGGGAAACTTTGCCCCTCCTGGTAGGAATGTATATTCCATACATCACTAGCTCATGGACTCTTGCCAATTACATGAAAGAAACAATCAACTGAGGATAATAAAATCTGAATCTTCAGCAGAGCACCTCTCTGCCTACCTCCATGAGACAAGGCAAATAACTACTGGGAGGGTATGAGAGGGATGTGTAATGCTTTGATTGGGGTGTATTTGCCTCCTCCTGGTGGCCAGGTGAAGTATTTCCTACAGGTAATGAATTTGGGAACTCTCACTGCCATCAGAAAAGAAAAAAAAAAAAAATTGAGGAGCAGTACTCTCAGGCAGTGCCTAAAGGAGCACCCGCAGCACACAAGCCTGGAAGACAGTCAGATGCCTCAAAGACCCATTGATTATCTTCAATGTCCCACAGAGGTTACACATGAGGACTTAGTCCTGTACCAACTTTGAACAAAAATATGAGCAGGAGGGGTCTGAGGTTAACACTGCTCATTATATATATTGAGGAGCGTGGGGAGTGGCAGTTCTGTCCACAATCTCATTGGTGATTATTATCTAGAGAGAATCAAGATTGGTGTTTCGCATCCTTAGAGCTGGGAAGGGATTGTCCTAGGAATAATGACAACCACTGTGTGTGTGTTATTGTTATCAGGGCTCATGGATCATTGCTCCCCTTAGCTAATTTGAGGTATTTAAAAAAAAAAAGAGAACTGGGTTAATGTATAAATAGAAATCATGGTAAATTCTGCATAGAATGATTTTCTGTACAAATATGCTTCGTTTATTTTCTAATGATTTTCTGCTACGCTGAGTTGCAAGATAGTACAAGTTGAAAACAAAATTTTCTAATATTTAGTCATTTTTATTTACTAGCGTAGGTATAGAATCTGATATTTTGGGAAGGTGGACTCATGATAAATATGGTACCATAAAGTGTGTGTTTGAGATTTACTTTGTTGTAAAAATTAGGAGAAAAAAAAACAAACAAAAAAAAAAAACTTGTAAATGCAACAAGTGCAAACTTGGCTCTGGGGGGGGGGGGGGGAGACACTGGCAAGTTACATTGTGACTATAAAAATATATATAACAATGCATTTATTCTCATGAATTGACTACCCTACAAAATACTGGAACATTTTACAAAATTCTTAGTGTGACAGTATATTATAAATAACAAAAACAAAGATCGTTTCTCAACACAGGCAGCCAAGAAGACAGAACAAAAAAACAAAGAGGATCTACTGTGGGTATAAAAGTGCCATAAAGCTGGGATGTGAGTGTGTAGAGATTTATTTGACCCCTTCAGGACTCAAAAAAAGAGAAATGAAAGACAAGATAACAGAAAAGTGACATAAAAAGAAAAACAGAAGTTTTCTTAGCATGCTCAGACAATCAGCACCTCGATTCACAAAGTAACTTTTATTTCTGGGATAGAAATTGGATTTATTACAGGGAGGGACAAAAAAATAAAGATTCTGTCCAATATTTACAAGAAAACAAGCCACAGGCTTTCAGAACTGTACAGGTCTGGGAGATGAGACACTGGGAGTAATTATCTGCAAGAACAGCATCTGCCCACAACAGGGATGAAAAATAAGTGATATTTTGCAAAGATGTAGGCAACCTGTCACATGATGTCCATTAATAGTATTTCAAATATATCTAACACTCCACCATAACAGCTCACAGTCTAAGAGCAAAATGCTTATTTATTAATACTTACTGGTTGAGTTGGACCATTAGTATTAAATAAGAGTGTGCTGAATTATTTTTTTGCCTGAAGACTTGATTTGGGCTTACGTGGCCCAGTAAGGATTTCCAGCACCAGCTAATATTGTTGCTATTTGTCCCCCTGTATGTGGAATCACAATTCTTGCAGAGTTAATTCTTTTTTTCTTCTAACTCAACCTCCCAGGAACTATATACAATTCTCCCCTTTCGCAATCTTCATAACCCATTCAACATAATAAACATTACAACTCAAGGGTGTCCTTTTCGGAGACTCCCACTTGATACCGCAGTTTCAGAGTTCTCCTGCTCACGCAGACTTTCCACACGCAAACTCTAGAGTTCCCCAAAAATAAAATGTCCGATAACCCCAACTTTTCCCTCAGACTGCAGCTGGAGGAAAGCCAATATGAAGAATTATGCTCCACCTTCAAGTCCGTTTCAGTAAGAGGGAAGGTAGTGTCAGGGTTCTGCCCGGGGCGTTGCACTACCCGCTGGCCGCCCTCCCCTGCACTTTTGACAGTAATAAATGTCAGGAACATTGCTCTTCTTAATCTTGGCGCAGGAAAGGTGAACCCAGGTGCAGCACCCATTACACTCGATCATAGGACGGCCGGCAAATGGCTTTTCACAATAGCAAGTCACAAGGTCCCAGGAATCATCACCTGCAGGGAACAAGAATACATAATGTTATGCTACTTGCATAAAAGGAAGATTTGCATGATATACACTCCACATTTGCAGATAATCATGCTCTCTTTAAAGCTATATTAAAGGTTACAGTCATCAAGAGCTGCAATCTGGAATATACGAACTCTGAGCATATGAAAAAGGAATATTTACACACACAGAAAATTGTACCTGAAAATACTGTTATACAAGAGTAGTTTAAACTTAGAGGCCCACTAAACAGTGGATTATAATCAGTATTAAAAGCAAAAGCACTTAGCTTGAGTTTCATATGAGTAGTAGATTTCTTTCTAACAAATGTTAAAGTTGGTTCTATTTTCCCTCCCACTGCATCATGTGACAGGTATCAACCAATCACAAAAATAAACATTCTGTGAATCTTGCACATGCCCAGTAGCTGATGGTGCCTCATAAAGTGTGTATAGAGAAATAGAGCACACAATTTTAAACCACTTTCCTGTTCACTTCCATTATCTAAATTTGCTCTATCTGAATCATGAAAGTTTAAAAGGACACTAAACACAAATTGTAAATTACATGATTATAAACCTTCATATACAAGAATAATTTTACAATGAAAACTGCAGCTTTATTTTGTCAAATTAGAATATTGTTCTATGTTTATTCTTTTCAATGGTTTCCCTGTCCCGCAGAACAAAATAACCCCTGCTAACCAATCACACTAATATTCAGATATAGCAAAAACTCTGTTTGCACATGTGCAGACTTGGGTAACCTGCACTCTTGTATTCCCCGTTAAAGGGACAGTATACAGTCATTTTCATATAACTGTATGTAATAGACACTACTATAAAAATCCAGTATAAAACCATTTAAAAACGTACTTAGAAGCTCTCTCAGTTTAGCTCTGTTGAAAAGTTAGTTGGAAAGCCCACTGCAAGTGGGAAATAAGACACCCCCCCCCGTGTCTTTTGTATATTAAAAGACCCGTTACACAAACAGGAGCAAGCTGGAGAAGGTAGCTGACGGTATACTCATAAAACTTTGGGGCTTGGTTAGGAATCTAAAAATCAGAGCAATGTTATTTAAAAATAAGCAAAACTACATTTAAAAGAAAGAAGAAAAAAAAAAAAAAGAAAAAAAACACCTTTATGGGCTATATAAATAGATCAACAAAACATTTATGCAAAGAAAAAATGTGTATAATGTCCCTTTAAAGTGGTTTAGCACAGATTCAACTTTTGATTGCAATGAGTGATTTTCCCATTATTGTTGATGCAAAACTGATAATAAGCCTTTTAAAAGACACCATAGAAGCTAAGAGAGCTTTTACAACAAAAGCCTGTAGAATAATTAATGTATATTGCAATTATGAATCATTTTATGCACTGTTGAAATGTCACGTTTAAAATGATCCTTTAATTCTGACGAGTGTCCCTTTAAATTAAAACTAATACTACAGTATTGGTGGTGTACTTCCTACTACCTCACTGACATAAGGACAGTTGCCTCTACTTTATTAGTACCTTCCCCCAATCACATTCAAGTAATAAATACAGCAACATGCCTTCTCTTTGATACATGTTCTGGAAACCAAACATTAAATTACCATCAAAACTAAAAAAATGCACATATACAAAACACGGAAGGGGACTTCACTCTCAGACTGGACTGGGTGCTCAGTAGCACTCACAGGTGGCTGTACCACCCCCAGAGCCCCAAGCAGTTAACCCAGACAAGCCTGGGTGCAAGGCCCATAGGAAAAATTACAAAACAATTTAATACATACAGAGAAAGTCCAGCATTTGCTTGCAAACACTCAGCTAAGATTAAAAGCTAAACTGTTAGTTACCGCATCTGACTAAATAGGACAAGCCCAGGTACTACGTCAAGGCCTCTCCCAAAACCTGGGTCCCTAATGCAGCCATACAATGCAAGCTATCAAACAAACTGGGAACAAGTCAAGGGTTCACAGACTTATGTAACCTAGACCTATACAAAACACAGAATGGGTAACATGAGAATCTAGATGATATATGGTTGATATAAAAATGCCATTTCTTGATCCTTTACTATCTTTTGCAATTCACTGCTTAAAAAGGCATATTAAAAAAACTGGTCAGTCTTGTTGCTTTTTTGGTAAAAGCAAAGTCTATGACCTGCAAGTGCTGCAAATCAAACAGCTTGTTTAGGCAATTTGCAACATTTTTAAAACATGACCAAATTTGCTTTTTGACCTACCTAGGGAGCATGAGACAAAGCACAAATATTACAGGATAACAAGGTGGTGTTTAAAGGGACATAATACTCATATGCTAAATCACTTGAAACTGATGCAGTATAACTGTAAAAAGCTGACAGGAAAATATCACCTGAGCATCTCTATGTAAAAAAGGAAGATATTTTACCTCACAATCTCCTCAGCACAGCAGAGTAAGTTCTGTGTAAAAAGTTATACTCAGCTGCTCCCAGCTGCAGGTAAAAATAAAAATAAAATGAAGAAATGAACAGCAGCCAATCAGCATCAGCAGTGCTGAGGTCATGAACTCTTACTGTGATCTCATGAGATTTCATAGTAAGCTTCCTTTACCTGATTGGTGAAATAATATGAGAGTTCACGAGGCTCATCCCCTAAGCTGTTCTAGGACAGACACACTAAAATGCTGCTTAGAAATCCTTTACAATGGGTGGTGGCTACTGAGGAACTTTTGAGGTAAAATATCTTTCTTTTTTACATAGAGATGTTCAGGAGATATTTTAAAGTCGGCTTTTTACAGCTATACTGCATCACTTTCAAGTGTTTAAACATTTGGGTATTATGGCCCTTTAAAGGGATAGAAAGTTAAAATTCTTAAAGGGATAGAAAGTTCAACATTGAAATGTGCATGGGTGCATTACAATTTGACATAGAAGCATTTTTGCAAAATACTTTAATTATTAAAAATGCTTTTAGTAAACATTATTGCTGTTTTTCCAGAGTATACAAAATGCACCCCTGCAACTTTTTATATTCCTTTAATGTATCTAAGGCCCAGTGGAACATCAACATGAACTTCCTGTTAGCTTCAAAATCAAAATAAACCACTAAGTTTTTTTTTTTCTAAACAGGTTTAAACCCTTAAAAAGGGACAGTTTACTCAAAAAATTGCATTGTTTAAAAAGATAGATAATCCATTTATTACTCATTCCCCAGTTTTGCACAGCCATCATGGTTATATTAATATACTTTTAACCTCTGATTACCCTGTATCTAAGCCTCTTCTGACAGCCCCTTATCAGATGGCCATTTATTTAATATATATATGCACTTGTATTTCAGCCAATTGGTGCTGTGAGAGAGCACAGTGTTATCTATATGGCTCACATGAACTAGCAGTATCCTGTTGTGTAAAGCTAATACAAAGCATGTGATAAAAGGCTGTCTGTTGTGGCTTTAAAACAGGCAGAAATTGAGAGGTTTAAATATTAAAAAGTATATTAATATAACAATGTTGGTTGTGCAAAGCTGGGGAATGGGTAGTAAAGGAGTTATCTATCTTTTTAAACAATATTGGTGTAGACTGTCCATTTAAGGACCGGGAACTTGCCCAAAAGACCAGAGACTTTTTAGCATTTCTGGTATCACTCCATTTAATCAGAAATAGAGCTTTTTTTTTATTATTATTATATATATATATATATATATATATATATATATATATATATATATATATATATATATATATATATATATATATATATATATATATATATATTTATTTTATTTTAGTAGACAACCTAAGGTATTGATCTAGGTCCATTTTGGTATAATTCATGCCAATGATCGCCGCCAAATGCAATAATATTAAAATAAACAGTTAACGTTTTTACAAACTTTAGGCTTCTTACTGAAATTTTTAACATACCATGTGTGCAGTCATAACACAAATGGTTGCAAAAGCTTCTCTCGGGTACCCTTTGTTAAAGGGACAGTCAAAAAAAAAACCTTCATGATTTAAATAGGGCATGTAATTTTAAACAACTTTCCAATTTACTTTTATTGCCAATTTTGCTTTGTTCTCTTGATATTCTTAGTTGAAAGCTAAATCTAGGTGGTTTATATGCTAATTTGAATGCATTTTGACAGTTTTTCACCACTAGAGGGCGTTAGTTAATGTGTTTCATATAGATAACATTGAGCTCAGGCACGTGAAGCTCCTAAGTGCAAGCACCGATTGGCTAAAAATGCAAGTCCGTCAAAAGAACTGAATAAGAGGGTAGTTTGCAGAGCCATAGATACAAGGTAATCACAGAGGTAAAAAAAAGTATATTATAAACGGTGTTGGTTATGCAAAATTGGGGAATGGGTAATAAAGGGATTATCTACCTCTTTACACAACAAAAATTCTGGCGTTTACTGTCCCTTTAAGAAACAGAAGACATGTGTCCGCCATCTTAGGTACTGGCAGCTGCCTGCCAGTACCCAGTTAATATACATTTATTTATAATTTTTATATTTTTTTCTAATAGTAATAATAAATTCTGTGATGTAGCGACCCCCCCTCCAAGTGATCATGAAGCACGGCCCCCCTGTAGCAGATCCCTCACTGCCTCTCTCCCAAATCTTTTCTGTAGCATAGCGGCCGGCCCTTCCCCCTTCCAGCAATGGGCCTCCCTCGCACACCACCACCGAAGCAGATATAGACCATGACACAGAGTGTCATTGTCTGTATCTGATCTGTCTTCATATGGTAAAAGGAGCACCCAGACCTTCCTTACCATATGAAGTCAGATCCCTTCTGCCTCTAGCTGCGGTCTTAGCGGTCAGAGAAAATAGCTGGGATCGCAGCATGAGGCAGAAGGTTGGATGTTGCTACATCAACAGGGTACGCAGGGTAAAGTACCGTGTGACATAAGGGCTACCTACAATAGACACAACGGGCTAACAAGTGCACTTTGATATACGTAATAGAATACATTTTAGTTTACTGTCTTAATCTCTCTCAAAATATTTTGTTCATGAGTTGAGCACATATGAGGGGGGACTTTGATGTTTGCATACACAGCAAGTAATATTTCAACTTGGTACGCTTTTAAATAGGTTGAGCTAGAAGAGAGGCTTAAGGACAGTGCACTGTAAAATGTTCTCCTCAATGATCCATGTTACTTGTTGGAGTGCATTAAATTGTTTACACATAGCTCATTTACCTTTATTTTTTTTATTTGAAATATCTGTTTGCCTATTAAAACCACCACCTATACTGAAAATTTCAATAATGCAGTAATGGGGAAAAAAAATAAATACGTAAACAAGAGGCAGCAAAAGAAACTCAGGGGGTGGGTGGGAGAATCAGGCACTAAAAAGGTTCATTTTCAATTGTTCTCTCTACATATTGGGCTTGTGCATACAGAAATAATTAAGATAAGTAATCCTTTGTGTACATAGGGTGATAAGATGAGGCCTGCTTTCCCTGCAGGCACAGTCCATTTTTGTGTTCTTTAAAAGCAACTATTCCAAATACAAAAATAAACCCAAAAGAGCAATATCCCATACATTTTATACTCTGTATGTAGCTTATAACAAGCAATTAAAAATGCATTAAGGTGGCACAAATTGAGACTTAAGTAAGGTGGGATTTAAAATACTTCAAATAAAGTGATGAATGGAGTATTTACCTAGGATGAATGAAACTTTATTTTCATATTTTATATTGAGGCTTGAAATTCAGTTTAACATTTATTTTGGATAGATGATGCAATATTGTGTTTAAAAACCTCAATTAAAGATAGCAAAATAAGAAACTACCTTAAAGAGACAATAGCGTCAAAATTAAACTCTCTCGATTCAGAAAGAGGTACATATCCCTGAATCCGGATATATATATATATATATATATAATAAAAAAAACTACCTTTAGGCTGTATAATGACATGCAAATAATTCCTAATATTAATATTTGCACCTGGTCCCATCCTCTCTCCAAAGTGTCCCTTTTTACTGGAGGAAATATACAGTTAACACGAAAACCCAAACCTTTTCTTGTCCACAGCAGTTTGGATAAAGGGTTTTGTACCTGTATCTAATCTGCTTCCTTCTGCTGGTATCAAGGCATATCCAGGTAGGCCCAGAAGCAACAATGCACTTCTGGGAGTTAGCTGCTGACTGGTGGCTGTATATATGCCTCCTGTCATTGGCTCAGCTAATGTGTTCATATAGCTCCAACAAGTGCATTGCTGCGCCTTCAACAATGGAGCAATTGGAAAGATGTTTAAAATTGTATTTATAAGGCGTTTCTTGATCCTTTAAAGCCTAGAGCCACAATGTGTTGCCTCTCCTGATCAGGACATGGCTATTGAGCCAATCAATAGCAGCATATTCATCTAGCTGCCAATCACTTTCTATGTCCTGCTCAGGACAGCCCCATCATTGCTCCTTCCGTTGGTACATTTCTTGTTTTACCAAGGAACATTATTGCACCAACAAATCCCTTTAAAGCATAACCACAGTCCAAGGAACAGGAAGCGAGGACCACAGTGAATTAGAGAGAAAAAAAAAAGTAATAATCTGTATGGCTCACCTGATTCTACCATGATGTCTTCGTCCATCACTTGAGTGTCCGCATCACTAGAGCTGCCTCCCCCGTCTCGACTGCTTTCTGCACTTGGGGGTGGCTGGGGAGTTGTGGGTGATACAGAAGGTAACCCCCCCCTGTCCTCCTCCTCAGTATCTGTGTCACTCAGTCTTAATCCGGGACCTCCCCTGTATCTTTGTCGCCTTTTCCTCCTGCTGCTTTTCTTTACTCTTGATCGCTCTCCTACAGGAACAGCTCCTCCTTTCCTCTTGCTGCTGCCCCCTGCCCCTCCTTGGTTTTTGGCCTTCATTACAAAGGTCTGGATGGTACTGAGATCCGATGTTGGCTGGGGTCGAGGAAGGTCAGACGGTAGAGCTGGTCTTGGTGGGTCAGGAGAGTCCCAGCCATCACTCTCCTCAGTCCGGTGTGGAGAATTAGACGGTGTCCATGCCCTCTCCTGTGAAAGAAGCGACAGAAAACTCTTAATATACATCGAATTGTGCATAGTGGAATGCCCTGTACCCATACCCAGATTGCTTGCTTCTTGTTCATTCCAGCTTACCTCTTTTGTAGAGGGAGGTATATATCCAGCATAGGACAAAACAAAGCTGCAAAATCTGTTAAAGTCTTCAACTGTGCGGGTGCGTTTCTGAGGTGGCTGTAGGGATGAGAGAGGATTTAAACATATTTGTACAAATTAAGCATAAATTAACAACCCTCAAAAAATACAGCTTTAGTCTTACATGAAATGTCTTCACTTTTTCCTTGCGTACTGAAATAAGATGGCTGTTCCACTCGTCCACTTTTCTTATCTTTTATCCCATTACCCCCTTTCTAACCACTCTCCTTCCTCTCAAAAGGGACAGTAAAGTCAAAATTAAAAAAGGGACATTAAACACTAATGGTAATACAAAATGATAAATTGTATACATAAAAAACCCTCTGCATATTTTAACGTTTTGATTCCATGCACAAATTTTTCTTTTGTCCAAATTTGTCATAACAAAATTCAATAAAACATTAAAAAAAAACCTCTGCAATTTAATGTATTTATTTTGTCCCCTTTTTCTGTAATTCCATTTTGAAATTGTGAGCTTTTCAGGAGAAATGGAAGTGCAGAACACTTTTATATTCCACACAGCCATTGGCTGCACACTCTAGTGACCTATTTATGACTGTCCCTAATTGGCCACAGCAGAAAAGGTACCCTAAGTTACAACATGGCAGCTCCCATTGCTTTATAAACATTAAACGTTTACACTTATTTTGTCACTAAACAACTAAAAGAAAATTTATAAAATACATCTACATATTCTCAGACTAATCTTTATTTGAATGCATCATTCTATCTAGCATTTATTTTGTGTTTAATGTCCCTTTAAAAGCCTTCATGATTCAGTTACAGCATGCAATTTTAAACAACAACTTTTCATCTGCTTTTAAATTACAAAAATTTGATGGCTGAAGTTAATTGGAAAGTTATTTAAAATCGCTTGCTCTATCTGAATAATGAAAGTTTAATTTTCACTTTACTTTCTCTAACAGAAACTACTGTAAACCTTTGTCCAGTTCATGGCGCCCTCTGCTGGTGTTCATACTAATTAACACAATTTCAAATCATTTAGCTGGAATGTGTGTTTTGAAAAAAACTCTGCTATGGACTCAACATTGAGCTGTAATTTAATAAAACACTGCTTACCGTAGATACTCCAGTATAACGCGAGATTTTTGTGACAAAAAATAAGATACAAATTGGAGGGGTCGCGGTATATTCACGACATTTCATTTAATCTGATTTGATGCTGTCTTTAAAGGGATACTAAACCCAAATTTTTTCTTTCATGATTCAGATAGAGCATGCAATTTTAAGCAACTTTCTAATATACGCCTATTATCAATAATTCTTTGTTATCTTGCTAGGTCTATTTGAAAAAGAAGGCATCTAAAGCTAAGGAGCCAGCCAATGTTTGGTTCAGACCCTGGACAGCATTTATCGACCAATCAGCAAGGACAACCCAGGTGTGAACCAAAAATTGTCTGGCTTCTAAACTTACACTTTTGTAGGGCTGCAACTAACAATTATTTTCATAATCGATTAATTGGCCTATTTTTTCGATTAATCGGATAAAAAAAAAAAAAAAAAAAAAAAAAAAGAATCAATAATAGTTTCCTATATTTTAAATAAAATCCACATACTGAGTGTTACAAATATAAACTTCAGACATAGAGGCCCATGTATCAAAGGTCTTGCGGACCTGATCCGACAGTGCGGATCAGGTCCGCAAGAGCTCGCTGAATGCGGAGAGCAATACACTCTCCATATTCAGCATTGCACCAGCAGCTCTCAAGAGCAGGGAGGTGTCAACCAACCCGATCGTACTCGATCGAATTGAATAGCGGGGATTCCGGTCCGCCTGCTCAGAGCAGGCAGACAGGGTTATGGAGCAGCGGTCTTTAGACCACTGCTTCATTGTTTCTGGCGAGTCTGAAGACCCGCCAGAAACACAGGCCTACAAGTTCCAAACGGACCTTGATAAATGGGCCTCTAAAACTTTACATTAACACAACCGTTTGTCCAATTTTTAAGCAGCAGAGCACAGTTTTATAATTAAGTAAAACAAAACCGCAAACTGAAAAGAGTTACAACTAGAAACAGGTAGACTATCACTGTTTTTAACATTCTGTTATTCACTCTTTCAGAAACTTTGCATTGAAATGCAACAATCCAAATGATGGACTATTATATCTGGGTTGCACATAAGCCAGGAGTAATTGTAAACTTATACTGTCCTGAAAAAGTGAGAAGTAAACATCTGTAGACGTCCTTTAGGCCAAGGGCATAAACATAAAACACAATACCATGTGCAGGAGCTCAGAGTGAAGCAGCTCGTGTTGCGCACAGACCAACTAATCGATTATGAGATTCATTGACCACTATTTTCATAATCGATTACGACGATTAGTTGTTGCAGCTCTACACTTTTGCTTTTCAAATAAAGAAAACAAAAAAGACTGAAGAAAATTTGATAATAGGAGTAAATTAGAAAGTTGCCTAAAATTGCATGCTCTAAGTCACGAAAGATAAAATTTGGGTTCAGTGTCCCTTTAAGACGTGCACTAAAAATGTCCCTACACCAGTAATGCTCTCTTGTGGCGCAGACTCTTTATATTTTTTCTCTAAGCAACATGAAATGAGCTGCTTGAGCAGCACTGTGTGTCCGACTGACCGTTTTTTTCTATGAGAGGCACTTTCAGCTGTATTAAAGTGAATGTAAATTTTGATGTTTAAGTGCCCGGTTTTTAAAACTTTGATTAAAAACAGGGGCACTTTAATTCATCAAAATTTACATTTCACTCCTGTTGTGACAAAAAAACTTACCTTTTAAACTTCACAGCAGCTGCTGCTTCCTCCGGTCTCACAAGCCATTTCTGATGTCAGAAATGATTGATAGGTCATCCTCCAATCACAGATTCCCCCCCAGGGGATTCAGTGTCTGATTCACTGCTGTGATTGGAGGAAGCCAGATACCTCATTTTAGACCCAGGAAGAGGCTTTGAAACAGGTGGAGGAAGCTGGAGCTGCTGTGAAGATTAAAAAGTAAGTTTATTTTCACAACAGGAGTGAAATGAAAATATTGATGAATTAAAGTGCCCTTGTTTTTAATCAAAGTTGTAAAAACCGGGCACTTTAGCATCAAAATTTACATTCACTTTAAGTGGCGCGCTTTTTTACTGTACATATTGGCGGCTTGAGCAGCACGGTTTTGTTGTTTTATTGTGAAAAGCCCTTTAAATGATTTAATTCTGCAAGCTTTTTCTGTGGGGCGCACTTCCAGTCTGTCTGTACTCATACTTTGTGCTGCTTGTCTGCACAGTGTGTGTCAGGCTGGGGGTGCACTCTTGCAGATTCAAGATGGTGGTGATGCGCTGTGAAAAGAGCGGAGGCGTGATATTCACGCCTATGTGTTCCGGAGTTTTGGCAGCTCACCACAAGTGCTTAGAAGCTGCTTTCGTCTCTCAGTCTTACAGTTGCTGTACCAGCTTCCCATATCGCTAAATTGGAAAAACGGGGCGAGTACCCTAATCTTCAGATGCTGAAGGGGTCCCAAATATATTTGTAGAGAAAACTAGAAGATTATATTTCATTGTTTTATTTTAACTCAGGCTTAGTTTGACTCATATAGCTGAGGGGCATTTATACACTGACATGGTAGCGTTTGTTGTTACTCCGTACTGAATTACTATAGCTTTTGTATTTTATATTGCTCCTCGCGTTATATTCGTGTCTTGAACTCTTCTCCCATTCCCATAAAAAATGTCTAACTTTCGAGTCATACTTGGGTATCTACGGCATTAAAGGACCAGTCAACAAAGTAGATTTGCATAATCAACAAATGCAAGATAAGACAATGCAATAGCACTTAGTCTGAACTTCAAATGAGTAGTAGATTCTGTTTCCTACAATTTTAAAAGTTATGTCTTTTTCCACTCCCCCTGTATCATGTGACAGCAATTAGCCAATCACAAATGCATACACGTACCATGTGACAGCCATCAGCCATTCACAAATGCATACAGAATTATTCTTGCACATGCTCAGTAGGAGCTGGTGACTAAAAAGTTTAAATATAAAAAGACTGTGCACATTTTGTTAATTGAAGTAAAATTGCCTGCTCTATCTGAATAATGAAAGTTTAATTTTGATTGAGTGTCCCTTTAAGCTATTTTGAGTATTCTGTTCTATTTTTTGTTTTGCTTAAGTTTGAATTCTGTTGATGGGACACATTTGTAGCTGGGTGAGAAATAGATAGATTAGATAGATGGATTAGATATCTCCTATTGCCTCGATTACAATGTTCTTTATAAAAATACTCATTTTGGGAGTCAAAATATCTGATATTTGCAACATATTTTCAAAAAAAATTGCAAGGATTCTCGTCTGCTTTATACTGAGAATCCTACAAAGTTCGCTTTGTAAGACTGAGCCACTTTACATTAGTTATGTAAACAGGGTAAATTGATTACATGATCTAGTGATACTTAAAGACACACTCAAATCAAAATTAAACTTTCATGATTCAGATAGAGCATATAATTTTAAAGAAAATTTCCAATTCACTTCCATTAGCAAAATGTGAACAGTCTTTATATTTAAACTTTGAGTCACCAGCTCCTATTGAGCATGTGCAAGAATTCACACAATAAAATGTGTATGCATTTGTGATTGGCTGATGGCTGTCACATGGTGCAAGGGGAGTGGAAATAGACATAACTTAAAATTGTCAGAAAAAAAAAAAATCTGCTACTCATTTGAAGTTCAGACTAAGTACTATTGCATTGTGTTGTTATCTGTCATTTGTTGAGTATGCAAATCTACTGTGTTGACTGGTCCTTTAAAAGGGGTAGTAAAGTCCAAATTAAACTTTCATGATTCATATAGGGCATGTCATTTTAAACAATTTTCTAATTTACTTTTATCATCAAATTTGCTTTGTTCCCTTGTTATTCTTAGTTGAAAGCTAAAGCTAGGTAGTCTCATATGCTAATTTCTAAGACCTTGAAGGCCACCTCTCATCTAAATGCATTTTACAGTTTTTTTACAACTAGAGGGCGTTAGTTCATGCGTTTCATATAGATAACACTGTGCTCACGCACGTGAAGTTATTTAACAGTCAGCACTAATTGCCTAAAATGCATGTCAGTCAAAAGATCTCAGATAAGGAGGCAGTCAGCAGAAGCTTAGATACAAAGTAATTACAGAGGTAAAAAGTATATTTCTGTAACAGTGCTGGTTATGAAAAACTGGGGAATGGTAAATAAAGGGATTATCTATCTTTTTAAACAACATTTTTGGTGTTTACTATACCTTTAAAAAGGGACTTTGTACACTAGATTTTTCTGATCCATTTATACTGCCCACCCGGTAGTGTTTTTGTAACAATGTAAAGTTCTGCTTATTTTTTAGTAGCGTTGTGCTGAGTTTCAGACTTTTAAACAACTTTCTAATTTACTTTTATCATCAAATTAGCTTTTTTCTCTTGTTATTCTTAGTTGAAACTAAGACTCCTAACCAAGCCTCATAGTGTCAGATGTATACCTGCTTTTACAGACTCCTGTTTATGTTATCTGTCTTAATATGCAAAGAAGGGGGCAGTGTCTCCCCTTTTTGTTTACCCAGCCCATTTTAGTGGGTGTGCCAGACTACTTACTTCATCAACAATATTAAACTGGGAGCTTCTAAATAAGTTTTTAAAAGGTTTTATATTGGATTTTAAGTTCAGTATCTGTGCATATTCTTCTTTAAAGTAGTGTCAATTATATGCAGTTATATGAAAATTGGTGTATACTGTCTCTTTAAGTAATCTACAGAATGCTTAAAAGGGAAAATTAATCTTTCATGATTCAGACAAAGTGTGCAATTTTAATAGACTTTCCAGTTTACTTCCATTATCAAATTGTGCACAGTTTTTTTATATGCACAATGAGGCACCAGCTGCTACTGAGCATGAGCACAAGTTCTGTATACTAGTATCTGATGGCTGTCACATGATACAAGGGCAGCAAATTGGGAAAAACTGGAAGAAAAAAAAAAAATCTACTGCTTATTTGAAATTGAGTAGGTTCTATTGCATTATCTTTTTATGATGCAGTTGTAAATTATGCAACTTACTGCAATTAATGGTCCTTTAATATGGATTTATGTGCATTAAATAGACAACACGTGGGTGAAGTATAATAGAAGTGATTACAACAAAAGAAAAAACGGCAGGTTCTATGCCAGATGCCAATTTCAAATGTATTTGAAATTGAGGCGCCAACCACTTACTTCTTAGGAGAAGATGAGTTTTGTTTATAATCAAATTTTAAGTAATGGCCTATGGAATATAATATGGCAGTCTAATCTCTGAATTATTTCATTAGTATCCCTGTTTACACTGGTTCATTTATATTCTGCTGTTATGCAAGATAAGTGAACATACAAAAAAGAGGACTTAATAGACGCCCCCCACCCAACAAAAAAAAAAAACTATATGATTTCACATATTTATATCAAATAAAATAACCCTTTCATCTGCAGTGGCTCTAAAGTCTACCACATTTCCTGAGGTATTGTAACTATATTCCTTTAATATCTGCTACCTAACCAGAATATCTCACCTGAGTGACGGATTTCAGGTTCAACGGTGAATCTGGGGAGAAAAAAAAAAAAAAAAAAAAAGTCAGTATATTCCCTATCTTGTAGACAGCAATTCACACATGTGCTCAACACCCATCCTACCCCACAAAGCATAACCACTGTAAAAGTGTTAAACATAGATACTCTTACAAACCAGAAGCAGCCCAAAGACATTTCAAACAACACTGTGGCTCCTGAATGGATTTTAAATCTGTATTTAACCACTTTCCAAATGATTGCCCAAATGACTTATTCATCCCAAATAAACAATCCTAACCCCATTCCATGCCTTCTCGTCCCACTTCAGCAACCTCCCAAAACACTTTCAATTACTCACAACTCCCCATATACCACCCAACCCTTCCTGTATACTCCATAAACCCCAATATCATTCAGAGCTGTGCTCTTCAAAATATCTCTGTGCCTATCTCACAGCTGATCCCTAGTTAATACCTACTCTGTAGCCACCCCAGCTTGGTTACCTTCTCTACTTTTATAATTACATCTACAATAAAATGTACCAAGAGCACATTTCCATCCTCTTACCAATATTAAATCCACAACTATGCAATTTTAATCTATTCGGTGCATCTATTACAATTCTATATCTGACCATCAGTAGCACATTAAATGCACATCTATTTCAGCACAAACCAACTACCTCACACATCCAGAGCTACCACTTCTTTAGCTAACAGAATGCCACTCATGCCTCCACATCACCTCACCACCTATTCACCAGTGCCTCCAGTTAACCTACTAGCAACCCCACACATCCATGTAACCCGCTAGATACCCCACAGCTATCCTAGATCAACTGACCTCACCAGAACTTCCACATCAACCCAAAATACCTGAACAGATACACCACATATCCACATTACTATCAGCTTACCTGCTTCTGCATTGTTCCAAGCATCCACATCAACTCACACTAGCACAATATCCACCACATTGTAATACACTGCCCCACTGTCACCCCTACATATATGAGAGCTGCCACATAGGCCCAGCCCACCAGCACCCACCTATGTTCATAACAGTAGGCACATAAGCCTATCCTACAGGCAATCCCATACGTCTAAGAGGGCTGCCACACAAGCCCACCAACTACATAATATGTTCCTGAGGGCTGCCATAGAAGCACACACCATCCCACCAGCTACTTCATATGTACAAAATAGCCACACACATTATTTAACCCACACATACAGGTGTTTCTCCACAAAACCACCCCCAGATAGGCAGTATCATTTGGTCTCTCACACCAGTGCCTGCATATCTTCATCAGCCCTTTAGTTACCCCATATATACACAATGGCCAATAACACCCCACCAGGAGTACTTCCAAAAAAAAACAACCTCTGTTATCATGAATCAGTCCCCATGCCTCTGATTTACCAAACAAAGCCCCAACAGTAACCTCATACATTAGTCCACATCACCCCACTAGCTTTCACATACATACACCTGACCAAACTATCACACTGCTCTGCTACCATATATATTCACCAGTTTCCCCCTGTAGCCTGCACATACATCATACACCCCAGCTACACCTGTATTGGTCCTCACCTTACAGCCTCTGATACTTCTATGATATCACGCCTCATTGCCATAAATCCATGAGTACCTCCCCATTGGCCCACTTAACCCCACCAGATACCTCAGCTATCCATGTATTTTGCCATATAGGCTTAAACCACCCCGCTGGCATATGTCCACAATAGCCCAAATCTTTACAACGGCTACCCCACAAATCCATCTTCCCAGCAGAATCTCCACTTCACCCCACAGTTCCTGACCAGCTACCCATGCCAACCTGTTTCTTCACATACCTTCCCAGTGTTTGGCACAGAGATTAAACACTGTTCAAGTTTAACTTGAACATCCCCCAACGCTGCATCACCTTACAACTACCACACAAACAAACGAGTGCCCCAATATCTATACCATGCATCCCCTGATGCTTCCACGTAAGGCTGCACTACTTTACCAGTGACCGATAACACCACATTTAGTCTTCTTTCCCATCAGTTACCACATACATCCACATCATGCTATGTCACCCCACACTCCATGAATGTCATCGCATAGGAATATAATGGCCCCAAAAGCACTTCCATAGAGTCTCACCAGCTGCTACACCAATACTGCCACTTTTAACAAGATAACCATACAATTGATAACATATCACAAGCCATATTCATTATAAAACTGTACTTTCCGAAATTTTAAGTAAGCATCAAAATCGACCCTCGATACATTGTTCCTTCTTGATGGCACTAATTTAAGACAACACACCTCACCCCATGCATATTACAAACAATATTAAATTAACCCCAAAGCCCTCTTAAAAATCAGACCAACAGCGAATACCCCCCTCATGGTCGTATTACACGAGGCCCCTTATATTACCCCATGCCCTCACGTGACTAAACACAACCCTGAACGCTGCCCCAGCAATCCTCAAAGTAGCCTCAGCATTTTGAACACCCCAGTTAGTGCACACAAAGGGATGAATGTACCCCAAATCATATTTTCAAGCAAATATAACTTCCAGAGCCCCAGCAATTCTGAAAACTGCTGCCAGCTTTCAGTCCTATGTACCTTCCGGATTCGCTTCCCCCATTGCAGTCTCCAGCATGCCCAGCTTCGGATACCCCTCCGGGGGTGAGGGAGAAAGCAAAATATAATCCTGAGCTAGTCTGTTACTGTGCAGGAAGCTTTCAACACCGTGGCCAAAACGCGATCTTCAGACCCCTCCGAAGGGCCAGTATCATCGAGAAGGTAATCGTTGCCCCTCTCGGGGGCAAAATAGGACACGTACTCTAGAACTACCCCTTTTTATGGGTAACTGCTTCGTGTTTGCCCCGGCCTTCAATCGGTAAATACCCTTCTCGTCCAGACCATCCCTGGAGTGCTTTTAACCCCTTCGCTTCCCTTCTTGTGGGCAGGTTTCGTCTTCGGGTCTAGTGACTCTTCCAGAGGCTGGATACACCTCTGCTCGTGATCAGAAATTGCCCCTCGATCCTTTGTATTTACCCTTCAGCAGCAGTAGCTTTAATCCTACTCCTGTCAATAACCGCCTGCTCCCTCGGTAGCTCCCCCTTTCCTACAAGCAGTTTATCCGTTGTGTTACCTCTCTCGTTATGTATCTATCGCTCTTTTTATGTGCCTGTCTCGTCGCTAGTCGCCACTCACAATAACTGCACCCTCTCCCGGTATCTACCCCCCTTCTCCTCCGCCGCTCCCCGGCCGCCTGCTCTCCCCTTTGCACTGTCCACTGGGATCTGTAGTTCAGAAGCTAGCGCATTGCTTCACGGGACTTGTAGTACAGGTTCAGACGAACTGCCACTAGTAATGACAAACCACGCCCAGCTCTCTAAGAAAAAACTACAACTCCCTTTTTTCCCAGTCATCACTTGGTCCTCACATCCCAGCATCCTGCATGGCAAAGACGCATGCGCTTTTCGAATTATAGTGTTGGGTCTAGAACGCATGCGTGCATTTGCAAGATTGCTCTTCCAGCCCGCTGATTAGCTACACGTTTACAATGCAACATGGGAGTTGTAGTTTTGTATTGTTCACGAAGTGAGCGATGCTCTGCAGGTCTTTCTAAGGATGAGGCCAAGCGAGTGACCCCGAAGCACATACTGCAAAAGATGTTTTCTACATTCACAACGATAGGCGAAGGGAGGAATTATCTGTGCAAGTGTGACCAAGAAATATAAATCAGTTGTCGTTGAACGGACGAGCTAGAATGGACTTTATACGTGATCATAGACGACGAGAAATAGCCACACAATTTTTGATACCTATTGAAAAAAATCGTGTTTGAAAACATTCTTATTTTGTGAGGTTCAAAATAAAATCAGTCCTGCAATGTATCCTATTCGCTGCCGTTGTTGGTGGCAGCCAAGGGGTTAAAAAGGTTCCTAACGAGAAACCTTGTGTCACCGCCAGTAAAATGGCCATCGGGGTTTTCAAGGGTTCCCAAAAATACTTTTTTGTTTCACCGCGAAAGCCTTGCTTATATCATACTACTGTGTTATGCGATGTTTAAAATTCTCAAACACCATAATGCAATTTAAACGAGAATAAAAAATAAATTGAGGGTGGAAAAAAACAGTTGAATAATCTCGCTCGTGTATAATGTCTTTGTCTTATTTCTAAACTGTTATTGTGCGTTTTTGTGTCCCATTAATAAATAGCAATTAGTCATGCATAGTGCAATGATTGAGATCAAACGTCTCAATACTTTATCCATATTTATTTACAAATGAAACAACATTGCAAAATGCATTCCTTTCTTATGCTTGCTTTTGCTTTAAAAACGACTGCTAATTGCCTGACCTAAGTATCTACTGGTGATTGTGATTGCTGGGAGCAACTCATTTACAGCTACCCCACACTAGATACAACCAAGGGACAGAGGAAAAACTCACTCAGCTTTGGAAGTGCTTTATTATGAGTCATCATTTTATTAGCACGAGCAGAGCTTTGCATATAGATACTCTGCAATTGAAGTCCGTTAGTAAACAGAAATGACATGCTCTAATCTGTTCGTAGTCTAGGGTTAATAGTATTAAAATTACATGCTCTGTGTCAGTAGTTTATTCCCTCCCCCCTCCAATAACGGCTCTTTAAGTTCTTAAAGGGACATACAACAAGTTGGGTTAGAGACAAAATATAACACACTTTTATTACTTAACCTGCAAATTTATACTGCAGTGCCCCACCATTAACCTTTCTTTTAAAGGGACAGTCAAGTCCAAAAAAAACTTTCATGTTTTAAATAGGGCATGCAATTTAAAACAACTTCCCAATTTACTTTTATCAACAATTTTGCTTTGTTATTTTGGTATTCTTAGTTGAAAGCTAAAACTAGGAGGTTCATATGCTAATTTCTTAGACCTTGAAGACTGCCTCTAATCTGAATACATTTTGACCACTAGAGGGCATTAGTTCACATGTTTCATATAGATAACATTGAGCTCATGCACGTAAAGTGACCTAGGAGTGAGCACTGATTGGCTAAACTGCATGTCTGTCAAAAGAACTGAAATAAGGGGGCAGTCAGCAGACGCTTAGATACAAGATAAATACAGAGGTAAAACGTGTTATTATAACTGTTGGTTATGCAAAACTGGGGAATGGGTAATAAAGGGATTATCTTTCTTTCTAAACAACAAAAATTCTGGTGTTGACTGTCTCTTTAAAGGATTAGTAAAGTCAATATAAAAATATCACCTTTTTTTTTTTCAAATGCAAACATTTACATATTATTTATGAATGTGAATTTACTTACAATTTTTTTTAAAAAAAGGTCCGATTATGTTTTAAAAAGCTATTTTATTTTTATACCTGACGTCACAACTTCCAGCCCCCTATAACGGGTGGTCTTGAAACCTCAAACACACATATATATATATATATATATATATATATATATATATATATATATATATATATATATATACTGTATATTATCTGGCTTGATTTACATATGCCTACGCATGCGCATTTACAACAGCTGACATCGCAGATGGAATTGCAAAACACAAAGTGCATGCGTTTTCTTCCAAGTACCCAGAACACTGAAGGGAAGCGAAAACACAGGTTGCCCACTGTGATTGGCTAATGCAAATTAGCCTCACGGTGGGTTTGGAAATCTACATAATTTTTGGCTGCAATAGCAAGTGAATGATTAAAAAAGCGCAGCTCAAGGTCTTTGGTGAACGTCTTATATCTAGTATTACTGTTTAAAAATGCATAAAACATTTCTTACCTTACCATCCCTTTAAGTTTCTGAATTGTACAGCTCTAACTCCCCCCCCAACTCCTCCTATGGTTGCATCTATATCTACCTTTGCTTTTGGGAGAATGCAGAAGTAGACACTCATACGCTGGAGCATGCCTAGAAACAAATAAGCTGCTGTGAAATACAATGCCTGTGTTTCTGTAGCTAAACATTGATAAGGGGGGTGGATCAGACTACTCCAGATAGCATAGCTATGTAACTAATTTTGCTTATTTTTATTTATTTTTTTAAATATTTGCCAGCAGTTTAACTTTTTAAGGACACAGCTTTCAGTTTGCTCAATTGTTTTATGACGGAAAAATTCTGTCATATGTCCTTAAGAGGTAAAAATATAAAAAATAAAAATAATGCAAAATATTACTTAATAGCCCTTTTAGGATATGCACAGATCTCTACATGTTTTATTGCACTTTAATTTCATATATATATGTATATATATATATGTGTGTGTGTTAAGTATACATACCAATTTCACATTAATGTAATAACCTTGCCTAAAGAAACTGAAGCAGAGACTAGAGAGAATATTTAATCAAATAGTACAAATTCCCAGGTTTGTCCATTATTCAATCAGACAGTCCAGTATTTTAGCAGGTTGTCCTGTACAATTTTCACAAAAAATCTAGACACCAAAATTTCCTTCTTTTTCTTTTAAAGTCTCAGCTAAATGTAAATGGGTCTCATATGCCTCAACATGTTAAATATATGAAGAAGAAAGTAGTGAGGGACAGTCAAGTAAGGGTCAAATCACTTCTGTTTACGTGTGTTGCTGTCAGCCGAAGAGGTAAAAATTACTTATTTGAATGTTACTGGCAGCCAAGGGGCAAAACGACTGCTTGGTTGTGAAACATTTGGTGGGATCAAAAATACAGGCGATTTGTAGTGCACTGTGGCACCCTATTTAACTGTGCCTAATCACCAACAGATTGTCCAGCTGGTACCCTATCTAGGAGCCATTTGTCGAATTCTGATAACTATATTTTAAAACACCATTTTGTTTGTTTTTAAAGAGTGACAGAACAATTTGGCAGTTATTTTCTAGAAAATCAGTTGTTTTACCTGCATGGTTCATTTTCCTTTGCTATAAATTAATGTTTATTTGATTATTTCAAAGACTGGTAGCAAAAAAAGCAGTCCGTCTAACCAAAGTGACAAAGCAAATACTTTTTACCATGTTCCTGTCCAGACCTTAGTTTTATACAAAATGTGTAAAATGATACTGAATAGCTCGTTACAAGCCACAGCAACACATTAACCCTATTCGCCACTGGGACTTTCAAAGAAAAACTTACCCAAAATACCGGCAATTTTTTAGCATTTTTGCTATAACTCCATTTAACCCCTTCCTGCCAGTACTAATTTGTTACATCCAAACTAAGTTCTGATGTAAACAAATTAGTAAAAAATTGAAATCACGCAATCTTACATGTGATCTTGTGTTTTTAATGATGGGATTGGGTCTGGGGGGAGTGCCTATGACGCTAGGCACACCCTCCTGTCTGCGATCCCAGTTAAGAAGCCGTAGCTGCTGCAGAACAGCTAGGGCGTTCCATGCCATCCTAACGGCGCTAAAGCCCAGAGCAATTAGGACGGCATGGAACATCCTAACAGCGTTAAGGGGTTAAATAGAAATAGAGCCTTTTTTATTTACCCATCAAAACTATATATTTTCTTTTTAGTAGACAACCCAAGGTATTGATCTAGGCCCATTTTGGTATGTTTCATGCCACTGTTTCGCTGCCAAATGCGATCATATTAAAACAAATCGTTAACTAGTTCCTGCCATTAGGGCGTTCTAACTGTGCTAGGCTTTAGCACAGGACGGCATGGAACGTCCTAGCCGTTCGGGTGTTCTGTAGCCGTGGTTGCTTGGTAAATGTAATTGCGGGCTGGAGGGCCTGCCTCGCATCATATGCGCATCCCCCCAACCAATCCCGTTATTGAAATCACGCAATTGCATGAATGATTGCCCAATTTAAATTTGTTTACATCGGAACTTATGTAGACAAATTAGTCCCAAACTAGGTTTCTCACTGAAATTAGTTACATACCGCTTGTGCAGTTATAACACAAATGGTTGTAAAAGCTTCTCTGGGATACCCTTCATTCAGAAATAGACATGCATGGCTTTGCCATTGTCTTTTGGTAATTAGAAGGCTGCTAATTGCAGCTGGGCACCATACTTTTGAAATTTCTGGCAGTGAAGGGGTTAGCTGGCAAGGGTTGATGTATTCTAGTGAAACGATTACCCACCCACCTCCCTAATCCTTTCGAAACAGCTTTCCCTCCACCCACAGCACCATCTTAGGTACTGGAAGACTGTCTGGCAGCATGAAGTTTTAGTTTTTTTATTTATATATACTGTGTGTATATATATATATATATATATATATTAAATTGTATGTATTATACCCTCCCTGATCCCTCAATAACAGCTCTATAACCTTCCCCCCTCCCAATGGTGTCCGCCTTCTTAAGTACTACCAGTAGCCAGTTGTATTTTTTTTTAATTTTCTTTTAGTGTAGCAGTCCCCTCCCTGCAATTGCTCAGCAGGGTCGGTCCCCCCCATTTTCTGTAGTGCAGTGTCCCATTCCTCCCTCACCCTTCCAAACTTTATTTTCTGTAGCGTAAGCCTCCACCGCTTTGCTGCCCAACCGCATCCCTCCATCACAGAGATTGTTACAGACACAGACCATGTCACTGTCTAATGATCTGGCAAGCTGCACCCATATGGTAACAGCACCGATCATGCTCTGTTACCATATGAGGACAGATGCCTGCAGCCGAGGGAGCAGCTCTCTGTTATCGATTGACAACTGAGACTGCCTGAAGTTAAGACGTAGATTTACATTATGCAGTGCAATGGGCTATGTACCGCATGACGTAGATATACGTCACATTGGCCAAGGAGTTAAAGTGATGGTAAACATTTCTAGTAACAATATTTGTAATCAAAGTAAAAGATGGGCACATTCATTCATGAAATGCATTGTAATTTTTTGTAATAATTACCCTTTCATGTTTTTATATATTGGCCAGTTCCTCTGACTGTAACAAGTGCTCTATTTCAGTCTTCATTGACAATTCAGGCTGTAGCCAATCTGATCTCGCCGCCCCCCTTGGCATCCAGCAAGTTAATAACGCCCCTGGTTTTGTTTGTGCATGCGTTATTAACTTGCTGGACGCCAAGAGGGCGCAATACAACTAGCTACAACCTGAATCGCCAATGAAGACTGAAATAGAGTATCCGTTACAGGCAGCAATATATAAAAATATGAAAGGTTAATTATTAAAATTAAAAGGGACACTGAACCCAAATTTGTTCATGTGTAATTCACAAAGAGCATGCAATTTTAAGCAATTTTCTAATTTACTCCTATTATCAATTTTTCTTCGTTCTCTTGCTATCATTATTTGAAAAATAAGGCATCTAAACTTTTTTTTGGTTTCAGTACTCTGGACAGCACTTTTTTATTGGTGGATGAATTTATCCACCAATCAGCAAGGACAACCCAGGTTGTTCACAAAAAAATGGGCCGTCATCTCAACTTACATTCTTGCATTTCAAATAAAGATACCAAGATAATGAAGAAAATTTGATAATAGGAGTAAATTCGAAAATTGCTTAAAATTTCATGCTCAATCTGAATCACAAAATTACATTTTTGGGTACAGTGTCCCTTTAAGTGCCCATCTTTTACTTTATGATTACAAATACTTTATATTAACAAAGTTTACCATCACTTTAAGCAACCAGTGGCAGTTCCAGAACCTCATTATATGGGGGGGTTTGCACTAACAATTCTTGGTGGAGTCACAGGAGTTCCATGTGTGGGGGGGGGGGATAGGGTGGGTGGAAGCAGTTACCACGTTCCATGGGCGGGTTCATGTGGCGTCACAGGTGTTATGACTGCAGAGCTAGGTGGAGTGGGAGTATGGCTAGGCAGTTGTGGGATATGGCCTACGAGCAATACATTTTACCCTCCTCAGCCCAATGGGGGTGAAAAATAGAAGATGGGGTGCTTTGCACCCTTTTCTCACCCCTACAAAGCGCCACTAGATAGAAACCATAAACACAAATAGTGCAGTTGGTAAAATAGCTTTTATCAATATTCTGAGCCCTAGATGTTTTGCTTCTGGGATAGAGAGAAGGAACAACAACAAT
The DNA here is from genome assembly GCF_027579735.1 of Bombina bombina. NCBI lineage: Eukaryota > Metazoa > Chordata > Amphibia > Anura > Bombinatoridae > Bombina > Bombina bombina. The sequence continues at coordinate 889,153,496 of NC_069504.1, forward strand.
TTCCTGATTAATATTTCTATCCGAAACCACTTTAGGAGGAAACCCCAATTTAGTACGAAGAACCGCCTTATCCGCATGAAAGATGAGGTAAGGTGAATCACACTACAAAGCAGAGAGTTAAGAAAAGATAGCAAAACCTTCCAAGATAGCAACTTAATATCTATGGAATGCATTGGCACAAACGGAGCCTGCTGCAACACTTTAAGAAGATTAAAAAAGGGACACTGAACCCAATTTTTTTTTTATTTCATGATTCAGATAGAGCAGGCAATTTTAAGCAACTTTCTAATTTACTCCTATTATCAATTTTTCTTCATTCTCTTGGTATATTTATTTGAAAAAGCAAAAATGTGAGTTTAGAAGGCAGCCGATTTTTGGTGAACAATCTGGGTTGTTCTTGCCGATTGGTGGATAAATTCACCCACCAATAAACAAATGCTGTCCAGGGTACTGAACCAAAAATTGGCTGACTCCTTAGCTTAGATGCCTTCCTTTTCAAATAAAGATAGGAAGAGAACAAAGAGCAATTGAAATATAGGAGTAAATTAGAAAGTTGCTTAAAATTGCATCCTCTACGAATCATGAAAGGAAAAAAAATAATTTAAAAAAATAAAATTTATGCTTACCTGGCATGGAGAATACACAAATCCATTCTAATTACTAGTGGTAATTCAACTCCTGGCCAGCAGGAGGAGGCAAAGAACACCACAGCAGAGCTGTTAAGTGTCACTCCTATTACCCATAATCCCCAGTCATTCAGCCGAAGGAAAATGGAAATAGAAGATTAATCTGAATCACAAAAGAAAAAAATTTGGGTTCAGTGTCCCTTTAAGGCTCCAAGGAGGAGCAACAGGTTTAAACATCGGCCTGATTCTGACCAGGGCCTGACAAAAAGATTGAACATCTGGCACGTCAGCCAGATGCTTGTGTAACAAAAACATAATTTATGCTTACCTGATACATTTATTTCTCTTGTAGTGTATCCAGTCCACGGATCATCCATTACTTATGGAATATATTCTCCTTCCCAACAGGAAGCTGCAAGAGTCCACCCACAGCAAAGCTGCTATATAGCTCCTCCCCCAACTGCCATATTCAGTCATTCGACCGAAAACATGCAGAGAAAGGAAAAACCATAGGGTGCAGTGGTGACTGTAGTTCAAATGAAAAAATTACCTGCCTTAAAGTGACAGGGCGGGCCGTGGACTGGATACACTACAAGAGAAATAAATTTATCAGGTAAGCATAAATTATGTTTTCTCTTGTTAAGTGTATCCAGTCCACGGATCATCCATTACTTATGGAATACCAATACCAAAGCTAAAGTACACGGATGATGGGAGGGACAAGGCAGGTACTTAAACGGAAGTTACCACTGCCTGTAAAAAAACCCTTTCTCCCAAAAATAGCCTCCGAAGAAGCAAGGTATCAAATTTGTTAAATTTGAAAAGTATGAAGCGCAGACCAAGACTCCGTCTTGTAAATCTGTTCAACAGAAGCCACATTTAAAAAAGGCCCAAATGAAAACCACAGCTCTAGTAGAATGAGCTGTAATTCCTTCAGGAGGCTGCTGTCCAGCAGTCTCATAAGCTAAATGAATTATGCTTTTTAACCAAAAAGACAGAGAGGCTGCTGAAGTCTTTTGACCTCTCCTCTGTCCAGAATAGACAACAAACAAGGTGAACGTTTGATGAAAACTGTAGTAGCTTGTAAGTAAAACTTTAAAGCACAAACCACGTCCAATATTGTGTAATAGACGTTCCTTCTTTGAGGAAGGATTAGGATACAAGCATGGAACAAATATCTCTTGAGTGATGTACTTGTTAGATACCACCTTAGGAAAAAACCCAGGTTGGTACGCAGGACTACCTTATCCGTACGAAGGACCAGATAAGGAGAATCACATTGTAACACAGATAACTTGGAGACTCTACGAGTCGAGGAATTAGCTACCCAAAAGGAACTTTCCAAGATAAAGATTGATATCTATGGAACAAAAAAGGTTCAAACGGAACTTCTTGAAGAACCTTAAGAATCAGGTTTAAGCTCCATGGCGGAGCAACAGTTTTAAACACAGGCTTGGATCTAACCAAAGCCTGACCAAATGCCTGAACGTCTAGAATACCTGCCAGACGCTTGTGCAAAAAAATAGACAGAGTAAAAATCTGTCCCCTTTTAAGGAATTAGCTGACAACCCTTTTCTCAAAAACATCTTGGAGAAAAGATAATATCCTGGGAATCCAGACTTTACTCCATGAGTAACCCTTGGATTCATAACAATCAGATATTTACACCATATCTATGTTCAATTTTCCTAGAGACAGGCTTTCATGTCTGTATTAAGGTATCAATGACTGACTCGGAGAAGCCATGCTTTGATAACATCAAGCGTTCAGTCTCCAGGCAGTCCATCTCAGATTGATTCTATTTAGATGGTTGAAAGGACCCTGAGGTAGAGGGACCTGTCTCAGAAGCAGAGACCGTGATGGAAAGGATGACATGTCCACCAGATCTGCATACCAGGTCCTGCGTGGCTACGCAGGCGCTGTCAAAAACACCAAAGCCCTCTCCTGCTTGGTCTTGACCTCCGGAGGAAATCCCATTCCCCCGGAAGAAAAGTCTGACGACTTAGAAAATCCACCTCCCAGTTCTCAACACCTGGGATATGGATAGCTGATAGACAAGAGTGAGTCTCTGTCCAGTGAATTATTGTAAGACTTCTAACATCGCTAGGGAACTTCTGTTCCCCCTTGATGGCTGATGTAAGCCACAGTCGTGTATATTGTCCGACTGAGTATGATGTACCTCAGAGTTGCTAACTGAGGCCAAGTCTGAAGAGCATGGAATATCACTCCCAGTTCCAGAATATTTATTAGAAGGAGGGTCTCCTCCTAAGTCCACTATCCCTGAGCCTTCAGGGAGTTCCAGACTGCATCCCAACCTAAAAGGCTGGCATCTATTGTAACAATTGTCCCATCTGACCTGCGGAAGGTCATACCCTTGGACAGATGGACCCGACATAGTCACCAGAGAAGAGAATCTCTGGTCTCTTGGTCCAGGTTTAACAGGGGGACAAATCTGTATAATCCCCGTTCCTCTGACTGAGCATGCATAGTTGCAGCGGTCTGAAATGTAGACGTGCAAACGGTACTATGTCCCTTGCCGCTACCATTAAGCCGATTTCATTCATGTACTGAGCCACCGAAGGGCGCGGATGGGATGAAAAAAACACGGCAGAAATTTAGAAACTTTGACAACCTGGACTCCGTCAGGTAAATTTTCATTTCTACAGAATCTATCAGAGTCCCTAGGAGGGAAACCCTTGAGATTGGGGATAGAGAACTCTTTCCTTGTTCACTTTCCACCCATGTGATCTCAGAAATGCCAGTACTACGTCCGTATGAGACTGGGCAATTTGGATGTTTGATGCCTGTATCAGGATGTCGTCTAAATAAGGGGCCACTTCTATGCCCCGCGGTCTAAGGACCGCCAAAGCGACCCCAGAACCTCCATAAAGATTCTTGGGGCTGTAGATATCCCAAAGGAAAGAGCTACAAACTGGTAATGCCTGTCTAGAAAGGCAAACCTGAAAAACGATGGTGATCTTTATGCATCACAATGTGAGGATAAGCATCCTTCAAATCCATTGTAGTCCTCTATTGACTCTTCTGGATCATAGTTAAGATGGTACGAATAGTTTCCATCTTAAATGACGGAATTCTGAGGAATTTGTTTAAGATCTTTAGATCCAAAATAGGTCTGAAGGTTCCCTCTCCTTGGGAACCACAAACAGATTTGAGTAAAAACTCTGTCCCTGTTCCTCTCTTGGAACTGGATGGATCTCGTACACAATGTAAGAATGCCTCCTTCTTTATCTGGTTTGCAGATAATTGTGAAAGGCGAAATCTCCCCTTTTTTTGGGGGGGAATCTTTGAAATCCAGAAGATATCTCTGGGATATAAATTCCAATGCCTAGGGATCCTGGGCATCTCTTGCCCACGCCTGGGCGAAGAATGAAAGTCTGCCCCCTATAGGATCCGTTACCGGATAGGGGTCCGTTCCTTCATGCTGCCTTAGAGGCAGCAGCAGGCTCCTTGGCCTGCTTATCTTTGTTCCAGGTCCGATTGTCTCCAGACCGCCTTGGACTGAGCAAAAATTCCCTCTTGTTTTGCCTTAGAGGAAGAGGATGCCACACCTGCCCTGAAGTTTTTAAAAGGCACGAAAATTAGACTTTTTTTTTTTTTTTTGGCCCTTGATTTGGACCTATCCTGAGGAAGGGCATGACCTTTTCCTCCAGTGATATAAGCAATAATCTCCTTCAAACCAGGCCCGAATAGGGTCTGCCCCTTGAAGGGAAGTTAAGTAGCTTATTTATTAAAGTCACGACAGCTGACCATGATATAAGCCATAGCGCTCTGCGCGCCAGTATAGTAAAAGACAGAATTCTTAGCCGTTAGTCTAGTCAAATGAACAAGGCATCAGAAAACAAAGGAATTGGCTAGCATAAGCTTGTCAAATATATTCATCCAATGGAGTCGCTTAACTGTAAAGCCTCATCAAGAGACTCAACCCAGAACGCCGCAGCAGCAGTGACAGAAGCAATGTATGCAAGGGGCTGCAGGATAAAACCCTGTTGAATAAACATTTTTTATCCATTGGATCTAAAAAGCACAACTGTCCTCATCAGAGGTAGTGGTACGCTTAGCTAGAGTAGAAACTCTTCTCTCCACCTTAGGAACTGTCTGCCAGAAGTCCCGTGTGGTGGTAACTATTAGAAAACATTCTTCTAAAAAATAGGAGGGGAAGAGAACGGCACACCTGGTCTATCCCATTCCTTATTAAAAAAATTTTAGTAAACCTCTTTAGGTATTGGAAAAACATCAGTACACACCGGCACTGCATATTATTTATCCAGTCTACACAATTTCTCTGGCCCTGCGATTGTACACATTCATTCAGAGCAGCCAAAGCCTCCCTGAGCAACAAGTGGAGGTTCTCAAGCATAAATTTTAAATGTAGAAATATCAGAATCAGGTTAAATCATCTTCCCTGAGTCAAAAAAAATCACCCACAGACTAAGCATATTGTGAGGTAGTATCATACATGGTTCTTAAAGCGTCTGTATGCTCTGTATCTACCCCCAGAGCTAACTGCTTTCCTTTAATTTCAGGTAGTCTGACTAATACTGCTGCCAGAATATTATTCACCACCTTTGCCATGTCTTGTAAAATAAACGCTATGGGCGCCCTTGATGTACTTGGCGCCATTTGAGCGTGAGTCCCTGAAGCGGGAGTCGAAGGGTCTGACACGTGGGGAGAGTTAGTCGGCATAACTTTCCCCTCGACAGAATACCCTGGTAAAAGAAACGCTATGGGTGCCCTTGATGTACTTGGCGCCATTTGAGCGTGAGTCCCTAAAGCGGGAGTCAAAAGGTCTGACACGTGGGGAGAGTTAGTCGGCATAACTACCCCCACGACAGAATCTTCTGGTGATAATGTTTTTAAAGACAAAAAATGATCTTTATTGTTTAACATGAAATCAGTACATCTGGTACACATTCTAAGTTGGGGTTCCACCATGGCTTTAAAACATGAACACAGAGCTTCCTCTATGTTAGACATGTTAGAACAGACTAATAATGAGACTAGTAAGCTTGGAAAACACTTTAAATCAAGTTAACAAGCAAATATATAAAACGTTACTGTGCCTTTAAGAGAAACAAATTTTGTCAAAATTTGAAAAACAGTGAAAAAAAGGCAGTAAAACAAACGAAATTTTTACAGTACATGTAATAAGGTAACAGAGCATTGCACCCACTTGCAAATGGATGATTAACCCCTTAATGCAAAAAACAGATCAAAAAAACGACAGACGTTTTTAAAAACAGACACAACAAACTGCCACAGCCAACAGTGGGAAGCTTCAGTTAACTGTTTCTATGCAAAATTTAAGCCAGCCATGTGGAAAAAACTTAGGCCCCAATAAGTTTTATCACCAAACATATGTTAAAAAACGATTAAACATGCCAGCAAACGTTTTAAAACACATTTTTACAAGAGTATGTATCTCTATTAATAAGCCTGATACCAGTCGCTTTTACTGCATTTAAGGCTATACCAACATTACAGTGTTATCACCAATGTACGTTAAAAAACGATTAAACATGCCAGCAAACGTTTTAAAACACATTTTTATAAGAGTATGTATCTCTATTAATAAGCCTGATACCAGTCGCTATCGCTGCATTTAAGGCTTTACTTACATTACTTCGGTATCAGCAGTATTTTCTTAGTCAATTCCATTCCTAGAAAAATATTTTACTGCACATACCTTATCTGCAGGAAAACCTGCACGCCATTCCCCCTCTGAAGTACCTCACTCCTCAGAATGTGTGAGAACAGCAAATGGATCTTAGTTACGTCTGCTAAGATCATAGAAAAACGCAGGCAGATTCTTCTTCCAAATACTGCCTGAGATAAACAGCACACTCCGGTGCCATTTAAAAATAACAAACTTTTGATTGAAGAATAAACTAAGTAGAAAGCACCACAGACTCTCACGACCTCCTATCTATGTTGAGGCTTGCAAGAGAATGACTGAATATGGCAGTTAGGGGAGGAGCTATATAGCAGCTTTGCTGTGGGTGGACTCTTGCAGCTTCCTGTTGGGAAGGAGAATATATTCCATAAGTAATGGATGATCCGTGGACTGGATACACTTAACAAGAGAAATAGATAATGCAGAAATCTGACCTTTCAGAGAACTGACTACCATTTCTCCAGACCTTCCTGGAGAAAAGACAAAAATTCTAGGAATCCTGACCCTACTCCAAGAGTAGCCCTTACATTCTCACCAATAAAAAAAAAAAAAAAAAAAAAAAAAAAAAAAAAAAAAAAAGGTATTTACGCCATACCTTATGGTAAATTTTTCAAGTAACAGGCTTGCGAGCCTGGATCACGGTCTCAATGACTCAGAAAATCCACGCTTAGCCAGAACTAAACGTTCAATCTCCAGTCAGCTTCAGAGAAACTAGATTTGGATGGAGAAATGGACCCCGAGTAAGAAGGTCCTTCCTCAGAGGCAACCGAGATGACATCTTCACTAGATCTCCATACCAGATCCTGCGAGGCCATGCGGGAGCTATTAGAATTACTAATGCTCTTTTTTTTTTGTTTGATACAAGCAATAACTCGTGGAAGGAGCGCAAACAGAGGAAACAGGTATACTAGACGAATACCCAAGGAACCGCCAGAGCATCTATCAGAGCGGCCTGGACCATACCTTGGATGCTTGCCGTTCTGCCTAGACTACATCAGATCCAACTCTGGCACCCCCCATTTGAGGGTTAACCTGGAGAACACCATTACCCAGGATGAAATGTTTGTCTGCTCATGAAATCCGCTTCCCAGTTGTCCACTCCAGGAATGTGGATGGTAGACAGACAATTGTGAGCTTCCGCTCACTGAATAATAGATGCCACCTCCTTCATGGCTAAGGAGTTCCTCCCTGGTGGTTGATGTAAGCCATTGAGGTGATGTTGTCCGACTGAAACCTGATAAACCGGGCTAAAGACAATTGAGGCCAAGCCATCAGAGCATTGTAAATCACTCTCAATTCCAAGATGTTTATGGGGAGAGCAGACTCCTCCCGAGTCCATAGTCCCTGCGCCTTTAACGAGTTCCAGACTGCTACCTAGCCTAGCAGGCTGGCGTCCGTGGTCACTATCACCCAGGAAGTTCTCTAGAAGCATGTGCCCTGAGACAGATGCTCCTGAGCAAGGTACCACGGGAGAGGGTCTCTTGTCGACTGGTCTAGATCTATTCTCTGAGACAGATCCGAAAGGTCTCTGTTCCATTGTCTGAGCATGCGTAACTGCAGAGCTCTCAAATGGAATCAAGCAAGTGGAATTATGTCCATAGAAGCGACCATCAGACCCAATTACCTCCATACATTGAGCTACTGACGACTGAACAGTAGACTGTAGAGAGAGACAAGAATCTTTGATTCTCTGACCTCTGTCAGAAAAAAAATTTCATAGATAGGGAATCTATTATGGTTCCTAAGAAAACCACCCTTGTAGCTTCATTGACAGAGGCAAAGAGAATGACTGGGGATTATGGGTAGGGGAGTGATACATAACAGCTTTGCTGTGGTGCTCTTTGCCTGCTCCTGCTGGCCACGAGTGATATTCCCACTAGTAATTGAATGACGTTCTGGACTCTCCATATCTTAGGAAAGAAATAGTTATAAATGTACATTGTGTAAAAATAATTGATATAACCAAACTGAAATATAATATATATAAATCTGGTTTTACTAGGTTTCATCTATCACCAGATAAAAATCTTATTGTTAAAATAATCATAAATAACCTATTTTTATTGGCACTAAACATACAGGATCTCTGGGAGGCCCAAAAAACATTTTCACTTTTCTGTTATGTTGATCATAAAACATGTCATACAATGAAAAGGTGTGAATTGGAATAAAGAATGGCAAGTTTACACTTTATGTCAAGGTAATACTTGTATATTTTCCCACAGTATAATCTCAACAAACAGGTTAGTTCCTTGCTATCTGTAGGGAAATGTAATATTTGAAATGTCTAATTGGGCTAATGAGCCACTGAATAAATCTGGCCATTCCAATATCCATTAAGGAACATGAAACCCAAATTTTGTCCTTTCATGATTCAGATAAAGCATGTTTGTAAGCAACTTTCCAATTTATTTATGTTATCAATTATGCTTCATTCCCTTGGGACCCTTTGTTGAAGGAGCAGCAAAACACTACCGGGAGTTAGCTGAACAAATCAATAAGCCAATCACAAGAGGAATTTATGTGCAGACACCAATCAGCTAGTCCCAGCTCCTGAGCCTATCTAGGTATGCTTTTCAACAAAGGATACCTTAAGTACAAAGCAAATTAGCTAAAAGAAGCAAATTGCAAAGTTTTTTTTAAAAGTGTATGCTCTGTCTGAATCATGAAATAATTTTTTTGGGTTTCATGTCCCTTTAACAAAGTCCCATATTACATTTTTTTTTAAAGATGATTTCCTATAATTTCATCTCCTTCACCATAGCTCTCTCCTCACCCTTTTCCCCCATTCACCCAGTATTATAAAATTTGAAACAACTGGTGCACGTTATGTTATTAGACAGCTAATTTAAGAGAATTAATGTATGTTTGGTGTTAAAGCATGTCAATTTCTCAGCACTCAGTCTAGAGAATCCATATGCAACTCCCTCCTTCTGAAGGTGCCCCATAGTGCCCATCCTTTTAAATTCCTACTACCAAAAAAAGAACATTTTATTCACTGGACCTCTCGACTTGCACACATTTAACATCATATTGTAGTTAGTTTATACAGTGTCCACTCTATAGAACCTCAGACTGTAACATTCTATGGCATTTACATAAGTTTTAATTTAATAGCTTAGTATTGAATAAAAACACTTACTCAAATTGAGTCTCCATTTAATTTTATTACGAACAACCCCAGAAGGGGGTAGGAGAGTGGGTCAACTTGTTTGCCCACCATTAATCTTGTGTTAAACAAGCAGCAGCCCTCACCCTCCCTCTAGTATATGAAGTGCTCTCCCAAAGGGGGGCAAATAAACTGAACGCACACATTTATACAGGGTTATGGAGGAAAGAAATAGTTTTTAAGGGATGATGGGGTTCAAGGTTACCATTTCCCAGATGTATAAGTGCCACTTGGGGAGGAAGTGGGGGAAGCAGTAGGAAGTGTGTGTGTGTGTGTGTGTGTGGGGGGGGTCAGATTCCATATACACTCTCATCACTGTAGGCAATATACAGGAAGAAATCCTCTTCATGGTGTTCCTGTAATGGGGTGGAAAAAACACAACATGATTAATATTTATTTCTCCACAACAAACTGCATACTAAGTTATAGGCATCAAATATACTTTGCACATGGTGACAATGGTAGCCTAACCAACATCTAATACATTGGAAACTTACTGATTAATCATAAAAAGTGGAAACAGTAGCATTATTTATCTGTTCAAGTACATAAAATGCCAAACTACTCTTATCACTTCAAGACCCTCCATAAACTCACCTGGTACAGTTGGCCCATGGTGGCACTGGTTGGGGGGATCACATTATTGACAAAGAAGAACAGCGCATCTTCAGCTCGAAGGTGAATTCGCTTTCTGATGAGGAAGTAAAACTGACCAACTGAGGGGAAAAACCACCAAGGACGACAGTTTAGGTAAAGGTCAAATAATATACTATGCAACATGCATCTCTGTGTTAAATAAAATGTAAAAATATTCAGTTCTATATATATATATATATTATAAAAAACACTAAACAGACTTATTATTAGAACATATACTGTATATTAGGATGGTTATTAGTCTTTTGTATTCTTATACTGTTATGTATCCTATTGCTGGTTAATTGTCCCAATGGCATTTGCCTTTTACTGCAGTTTTTCCACTGGTCTCTCTCACCTTTTATTTGTCTGTTTAATTTTTATTCTCTGAACACTTGTTTCTCCGAAACTTTTAAATATTCCTCATACCTTTCAACTGCATCCACAATAGAAAAACCTATTACTAAATAATATCAGTACATACATGCAAATACAGAACAGCTATAGAAACTGCCCAAAATAAATAAAACATTTTTTTTTTTACACAGATCAGTTTAATAGAAGTTCCGTCTTAGCACACCCCATTTTTTTCAATTTAATATTCATAGTGTCTAGTCTGTCAATGTGATAGGATTAGAACTGATACTACCATTAAGGCCCCCCATTTATCAAAGTGCAGGCAAAATTCCAGGCAGCGACCCGGTCTACCCCCAGTGCCAGAACTTAACAGTGGACAATCATTTTCTGTTAACATATTAAGCGAGAGCAGGGCTTGTCAATCATCCCAGGAAAATTAGTCTGCTGGTGCGTTTAACATCTGCAATCTGAGGCTGTGGACAGGCTAAAAAGCAGAGATTTACGGCACACATGACAGGCAGAACATACAGTGATGTGAGATGTTATCGCAGAAAATGCAGCATGTCTGCAGAAAGAACACGACACATGCATGAACTGTTAGTGCTTTAACTTTGAAGAGAACTGTCTAATGTGGAGCAGCACTACAAACAGAGCTGTACTCTGGCTGCACTGTGTCAATTTTCCTTAACACAGTGCATCCAGGGCAAAGTGCTGTTTGAAGTAAGCAGTCAAATATGCAGTAGCGCTGCAAAGCAGCAGCACATTGCTTGTTGACTGGCTCTCAGAGATTTCCCAGTCTGTTTATTCTAAATGTAAGAGCACTGTATCTTTTTATTACTACATTTCTATGTTAAACCAAGAGAAAAAGATTTATTAAAAGACATTTTAAAATTTCTTTTTTGTATGCAGCTAATTTGCAATGCCATTTTCAAACTACTGCACTATATATATATATATATATATATATATATATATATATATATATATATATATATATATATATATAAAAATCATTAAAAAATGCTTTATTCTTCAGTTAACCAACACATTGCAATTAAACTGGTGCCTTAGTGTAACTGTATAATTTAAAATTGAATTTTATTTAAAAATGACCTGCAGAAAAATTTTCACTAAAAAAATCTCATTGCAGAAAGTAAAGAAAAGTTCTGCCTCTAGGCTGAACAAGACAGCGCCTATCACCACATTCATCAAAATGTACATTTCACTTGTGTTGTGAAAATACTTGCTTTTTAATCTTGACAGCCGCTCCAGCGATTCCCCCGGTCGTCAGAAGCCTCTTCATACGTCAGAAAGGACGGATCGGTCATCTCCAATCACGGCTTCCCCTCCGGGGGAAATCAGTATCTGATTCAACACCATGATTGGAGGAAGCCGGATTCCTCATTTTAGACCCGGGAAGAGGCTTTGCAACGGGCGGGGGAAGTGATGCAGTGGCTGTCAAGATTAAAAGTATTTTCACAACAAGAGTGAAATGTAAATTTTGATTAATTAAAGTGCCAGTTTTGAATCTGATTTTTAAAAACCGGGCACTTTATCATCTAAATTTACATTCACTTTAAAAGCAACACTATAGCCAAAATTAAACTTCCATGATTCACATAGACCACACAATTTGAAACAAATTTCCAATTCACTTCCAATATCTAAATGTGCACAATCTTGTGGAGCCACTAGCTCCTACTGAGCATATGCAAGAATACACAGAATATTTTTTGATTGGCTGATGGCTGCCACATGATACAGGAGCAGTGGAAATAGACATAACTGAAATTTGTAAGGGGGAAAAAATAAATAAAAAATACACTCATTTGAAGTTCAGATTAAGTATGGTCTTTCTATTACGCACTTGTTGATTATACAAATCTACTTTTCTTGTGTGTATAGCTTATGGCTGTTACATGGTGCATAGGGAAGGAAAATGCAACTAACTTTGAAAGGTGTTAGGAAAAAAAAAAAAAAAAGTAAATCTATTACTCATTTGAAATTCAAAATAAGTGCTTTTGCATTGTGATTTTATTATAACCCGTATTTGTTGATCGTGCAATTCTAATGTGTTTAATGGTCCTTTAACAGCAAATCATAAACCTCAAAATCAGAGAAAGGAGGCACTCAATACCAAACAAAATAGTGACAAAAAAAAAAATCATCCAGTGATCTCTTCTACTGCTCCAGACATCTTAACCCCTAGACGCATTTAGGACGTTCCATACCATCCTAAAAGCACTTGGCTTTAACGCCTTTAATGTCCTAACTTTTACGGCATCCTGTTCCCCTCCTTGAACTAACTTTGCTGGATCCAACTGGGGGACATGCCTAGCAACACAGGAACTCCCCCAGGAGCCAATCCAGGTTGTTTTGAGTCACATGATTGCGATGATGATCATGTGACTTCCGTTTTCCAATTTTGCTTATTTTCTCATCATGGACGGTTGCCTCCATCCTGAATCATCATTCTAAATGCAATTTCCTGCACCAATAGAAACCAGGGAGCTTTTACAAAGGGTCAGTGCTCTTTCAGAGAACCCGTCTCCACAAATAACTTACACACAGGGTCTATAATAGCAAATTTTGGAGAAAGGGGAGTCCACTCTAATATTTAGTCTCATGCCTCTATCATCAGTGAGTAACTAATAGAAATGAAAATCACCTGATAGAATGTTTCTATAGGGATAGGAGAAGGAGTTACACACAGACACACAACTCATTTGAAAGTGGGGACTGAACTCTTAAAACAAGGAAAAGACATGCACTTATGTGAACCAGGTGACATAATATTCTGGGCTCTAAAATAAGCAGCAGAACTCCAATCTAATCATCAAAATGAACAAGGGGTCCATATTTTGCAATAAAATAAAAAAAATTTATAGAGTCCAGAGCAAGAGGAATTACTTAAATTGATCAATCACAGAGAGTTTCTGAAATAAGGTTTGAAAGCACACAACTGTGCATACTCAACATATCTCTGCAAATCTGCTGTGCGTGAGGGTATTTAATGATACAACCACTGGTATTTTGGGCTCTAAGAAATGTGCATGCAGTCATGGAGGGAGGCTAAGCCAAGGGAACTACATGCGTGTCTTGAGTACTCAAAACTGTTATAGTATATTGCCTGTATGTTAACTGCTATCTAAAATATGACATCACTGACACCTACTGCACAAATGTGAACCACTGTGCAAGCACATGCCCTTTCAATATGGGATAGTATTATGATTGGATAACTAGAATACCATTGATCTGTGGGAAAGGGATTTTTAGGCCTACCCTTAAAGATAATATGGGGAAAACATAATTTACATTTTAATGAGTTTGGGTGCACTGCAGTCTGTTGGGATGGTTTTGTATGGATTAGAATTCTGAACAGTGACTGCTCATTTTTTTGTCCTAAACAAAAGTACCTACAGAAATGTTGAATAAAGCTTCAATTATTTATAGGTAATCTGCATTCCAGAGATTCCATATGCTAGCTTGTAGCTTTTCTTTAACTCTGAATACATTATATTTTACCTGTAAGGTCTGATGGGACCAGGTATTTCTTTTTGTCCAGATCTCCTATTCGAGCCTTTGGAGCCTTCTCCACAATCACCTAATAGAACGAAATAAAGAAATGTATGAGTCTTATTTCAGTTAATAAAAAAATGCTATGAAAGTTGCTCATCCCCTGAATATGACAGCCATATAGTGATGGAAACTGGATGTAATAGTAGTTTGACAACATCCCTTTGGTGGTTACACTGGTGCCTCCACATTGTTTGGAGATGTGAGTTTAATCACAGGGCAGTAATTAACCGATTCATAAGGAAGCATATCCTGTTCATGACAGCATTTAGAGATAAACAAGTTGAAAACTGGAATATAAATAAAGATGACAAAGATTGTGAAATATGAACCTGGAATAGTCACCCAGAATACAGGGGAACCAATCATACTTTTTTGGAGCCAGTAATAAAGAAATGCTCTGATAACACCAATAGTTACATAAAGATACTAGCTGTGTTGCCAGCTAGATATCAAGAGCGATTAAATATTGTGAAAATACAACACACTGAGATCTGGATTTATTTATAAAAGTGTTACTTAAAGGGACAGTAAAGTCCCAACTAAAAGGTTCATGATTCAGGGCATGTCATTTTAAATAACTTTCCAATTTACTTTTAACATGAAATTTACTTTGTTCTGTTGGTATCCTCTTTATTGAAATCTAAACCTATGTAGACTTGTATGCTAATTTCTAAGCACTTGAATGCTGCCTCTTATATCAGTGCATTTTGACAGTTTTTCACATCTAGAGGGGTTAGTTCAAGTGTGTCATAGATAACACTGTGCTCACTCCAGTCAAATTATTTATGAGTCAGCACTGATTTGCTAAAATGCATGTCTGTCAAAAGAACTGAGAAAAGGGGACAGTCTGCAGAGGCTTGGATACAAGGTTATCAAAGAGGTAAAAAAAATATAACAGTGTTTGTTATGCAAAACTGGGGAATGGGTAATAAAAGGGATTATCTAACTTTTTAAACAAAAAGATTTTTCATGTTGACTGTCCCTTTAAAAAAGGGACAAAAGTCAGAATTAAACTCATGAATTAAATTTAGCATGCAATGTTAAACAACTTTTCAATTTACTAATTCTTTTTATATTTACATTTTATGAGTCACCTTCATTGTCTCTCTCTCATTCCTTGTTGATTATAAAAATGTACTGTATTTAACGGTCCTTTAAACGATCAAAAGAACAAACACTGCACATTTTTACAAATTGTCTCATGATAATTTGTGCAAAGATTGAAACAAATTAATATGAGTTAATTTTAGGTTAATATTGCTTGAATTTTAGGTGGGTGGTCAGTAAAAATAACTGATGTGCCCATCAAATAGGCCCTAGGGAGAGAAACTAGTGTCCCTTAAATTTGCAGCAGAATTTGAGAAATCACAGGTGTCACGGCTCCTAACTTTTTAAATCTATATACAAATATTACTTTCTGGCTCTTCGGTTTGACATAAAAATGCAATTGCCAACGTCGCTACACAGAGTTAGCATGCACTGCCCAGCCTCCTAAGATTTCAGTATTGTATCTACTTCTGGCAAACAGACATGATTAACTGTTTTTATCTTTAGGAAGGGTGCAGGATTATGGCAATATTTGCAAACTGATATTGCATTTTTAACTGGCTGAACCTAACTTTGAACTTTACCCATGCTTTAGAGCTGGCGCTGCAAGATGAACCTTAGTAAATGATATAATATATTCTGGCACTCTTATTTTCAACCACATTAAAAGGAACATGAAGCTTGGTTCAACCAGGATACAAAGAACAAAGTAAGTTTGATCATGCAAGTAAGTTTGAAATAAAATGGTATACTCTGAATCATAAAAAACATAGTGGGTTTTATGTCCTTTAAGTGTCTTATAGGTAAAGAGATTTTTAAATATAATCAAGAAATTCTTAATATCTTTCATAAAAAAAAAGTCAAACAAAAAGTAGAATGCCAAGTAGAGCTTCAAAAGTAAATAAAACAAAATTAAAGGGACATTGTACACTAGGATTTTCTTTGCATGTTTTGTAGATGATACATTTATATAGAACATCTGGGAGCGTTTTTGTAAAAATGTATAGTTTTGCTTATTTTTAAATAACATTGTGCTTAATTTCAGACTCCTAACCAAGACCCAAAGTTTTAGATGTATACAGATGTCTACAGGCTACGGTTTGAGTAATGGGTCTTTTTACATGATGGGGGAGGGTCAGCTTGTCCTGCTGTCTCAGCCCCTTTTGATGGGTGTCCCAGCCTAACCTCGTCAACAGTGCTAAATTGGGAGCGTCTAAGTAAGTTTTAAAAGGTTTTATACTGGATTTTTATAGCAGTACCTATGCATATTCTTCTTTATGGTAGTGTCTATTACATGCAGTTATATGAAAACTGGTGTATATACTGTCCCTTTAAGTAGCATTCTTAAAAAGGGAACAAAATGCTATTTGTTTTTAAATAAAGTTTAATAATCTTAAAACAAAAAAAAAGGCATCACATATCTCCTGTACAATAATCCAAAAATTAAGTTGCCAGGAAGAAAAATACACAAGCTGTGTAAAGCTCTCTAGAACATAAACAACTGTCATACAATATTACCCCCCCCCCCCCCCCAAAGAAGAAATGTGTATGCACATACACACAAGCGGGCAGATCAAGTAACCAAGAGAGAAAAGTTCAACCCAGGACGAAGATATAATGACCACCATGAATATAAATACAGTTTGTTTACATGCACAGATCAGGTTTATAAAAACAAGCAGCACTAGCTGTGTGCAAGAGAGGGTCAGTATACCTTACTGACCACACACTGTATTATATGTCCCTTTCAGACAACATGCTAAATATGGGTGTATTTTTACATTCCCTACACACTTTCACTTTCGCTGTTCTGCAGCAACAATCAGCTGAAACATCAGCTCCACATCCTCAGAAATGCAGTATCCTTGCACCAGCTGGATCATTGTCCCTTCAATTGAGAGAGGAACAATGCTTCATTTTAAAGTAAAATACATTCCTGGCATCTAGGCTAGAGTCTATATTTAGATACAATTAGTAAGCTTTTAATTAAACCTATAGAGATCACTTACATTAGATATAGTTTGTTGAAGGAACTGGCAACTTTGTTTTTTCAAACTTTTAACAAAGCTTAGTAACCAAGAAACCACAACTCTTATAAAATGTTTATATTTAAAAGGGACACTAAACGCTGCAAAAAAAAAAAAAATTCTTCTATCGCTATATCCATATCTAACAATTATATATGTAAATTGCTTTGCGTGTCAGATAATTTTTCATCCATGAATCATTTACGATAACCTGAGTTATCAAAATGTCGAGCTTCGGACGTAATGTGCATGCACGATCTTATGAACTCGTCATATAATACGTCACGCTCCATCGTATGGAGCTTTGTATGGGCAAGTGTGGTATCGAAGGTACAATCTGCACATGCGCAAATTACCTTATTGCATGCGCCGGGTGACAAAACAGAATAATTATATGCACGAAAACAGATTATGATTAGGGATTCATTTTAGTATTGAACGCACCATAAACGGGGGTTTGGCTTCAGTGACGTCATTCTCGAAAATCTAAAATATAATTTTATTAGACTTATAACGCTCGTTTTCATGTCAAAGTAGGTAAGTTTTGAAATATAAGCGTTTGTGTTACAATTGTGATGATCTAATTGAACATAAAGGATTCCAAAACTTTTAATTTTTAACAGCAAACACTTTATATCTTTCTTTCCTTCAAATATCTGCAGCCCATAAACCAGTATTGGCAACTTCGTTTTTATAAAGTTTTAACAAATCGTATTACTTTCTATAAAACTTTATATTAAAGCAGCAAACAATTTCACATTTATTTCCTACAAATAACTGCTGCCCATAAACCAGTACTTGGTCTAAAAAGAGTGACTCGATTTAAATCTGTAAAATCTTATTAAACGAATCATTTTACTATTACTGAAGCAGGGCAGTGAACAAAGCACTGGAAATCAAGTTAACCCCTTAAGGACCAGCGACGTACCCTGTATGTCGCTGGCCTTTTTTTGGGACTTGATTGTTTTATAGCGCGGCCTTGTCACCAGCGTTGAGACTGCTCTATTCCACAAAGCCTGCTGGAGGGAGTGCATTAATACAGTGTTCTTGCTAGACTTGTGCTATTATGTCCTGAAAAACCCTTAACAACCAGTGACATACAGGGTACATTGTGGTCATTAAGGGGTTAATATGTAAACCCTCAGGAAGCTAAGGGACCAATTTATTGTGGTATAAAGGTCCTGTCTATTATCATATGAGGAAAGCCTATAGCTATTCATCTTGATACGCAACAAAACGTCACACATTCCAGGATCAATCTTCAGCAGTAAACTTTGATTTAGGCAAATCACATACTGAGTACTTGAATTTTAGAACCAGTTTATTCATACGGCCTAAATAATTATCAAAATCAGCTCTTAGTTTTTCCAAATGATAAACTAGAACAAACTCTGTCGTACGTATCTGTTTCAGTAAAACACTGTCCCAAAAACGTTTTTCTTGTTATGATGGTGCTAAAAGAGACCAATTGTCAAAACGTTTTAGTAAATACTGACATATTAGCCATATTGTCCCTCTAGTCACCTGCTATGTTGTTGCTACAACAACGTTTCGCAATATGTCATAAAATAGAAAGTCAGTGATTAATCGCTATCCAATCCGTGTATGACACAAACAGCCCACGGTCCCAGCCCACTGTCCTCACCGGTACTCGGTCTGGGTATTTTTTCCTGATCTTCTCTCCCTCTGAGCGCCGTTTCTCGAACGGATGTTCCTCCTTATACACAAACTTCATACTCGCTATAGGTCCAACACAATCTACAAGCAACGTCTCGGTATCTCAGGCCCAGTCTGCCGTGTGACGGAGGAAGATAAACAGCCGAAGCACCACCCGTTGCTTCCGCACTGAAACACCGCCCACAGCTACGTCACCAGGGCGCGTCCTACCATCTCCTTGTCGCCCACTCGTCTCCATAGAGATAGCCACGCATTCTGTACGCTATACACTTAATTTAAGGGAAATACAGACTGTAAGCTCCAGTGGGCAAAAGAAATGTCCAGTCTTACAATTATACAAGCTAAATATTCACTTGGATACAAAAGCAATGCTGCGGCCCTTTTGACAGTCAAATGTTTAATACGATATCGGTGCAGATTTGTTTTAAAAAAGTAAATATTAGAGATGCATTGTTTATTATTGTCCTTATTTGTTATTTGTGTAATCAAGCGAGGTGTAAGGCTTCGCCAACGAAAGATTTGCGTCGCACACAACGACGACCAGAGCTGGAAACGAATCACACGGTCTGACTGATTCATTAGGTGCCTCGCTCGCAGCCGCGAATATAGTTCTGGTTACTGTAGGGGTACTACTTTTGCGCCATGATTGCGGAGGGATAACATAGTGCATTCTTGTTATGACGTTCCTTCGCGTGGAAGCTCGTGACAGGTGGGCGGGATTTACACGTGACACTTCTAAACCACGCCCAACTATTTTATTACAGAGAACAACAAATAGCTAATTGCTGGCCCCTAATGGATATAAGGGTGTAACACGAACCCAGCTCTGTACTGGCTGTTGAAGGATGAGGAGGGAAACCAAAACATAGCCCCCTTGTGGAAGAGATAGGAATAACAATAGAATAAACGTTCGCTGCCGACTCCTAATGGCGAAGTAAGGAATTGACAACTTATTGGTGGCCTGTAGGGGTGGAAGACATTAGACTAATGTTACAAGGACAGCTCATTGCTGACTCCTAGAGGGTGAGGGAAGAACGACAATAATAGCTCCCTCTAGGCTCAGAAGGATTAGTTTACAATGAATGACAAACGTAGTTCGCTACTGACCCCCAGTGGAGGAGGACTATAATATATCTCAGTTCGCTTTCGCTGCTAGAAAGTTGAATGGTACTGTATTGTAATTTGAAGTTACAGCGTTTTGGAAAAAGTATGAGACAGTGCTCAAAACTCATTGGTGGTTACCTAGGAAAGGAGAAGCGGGCAACCACTGCCCAGGGGAAATATTATTGTAAAACCCGTTTTTAACTCTACATTGGAAAAGACAATTACATTTATAATGTTATGCCTGTGGTATTCATTTACTTTCAGCCGAGACCTAGAATTCATTAAAAGGACACTCGACTCAAAATTAAACTTTCATGAATCAGAGCAGGCAATTTTAAACAACTTTCCAATTTACTTCCATTAACAAAATGTGCACAGTCTTTTTATATTTACACTTTTTGAGTCACCAGCTCCTACTGAGCATGTGCAAGAATTCACAGAATATACGTATATGCATTTGTGATTGGCTGATGGCTGTCACATGATACAGAAAGGGCAATAGACCACTTTGAAATGTGTGACAAAAAAAAATCTACTCATTTGAAGTTCAGATTAAGTGCTATTGCATTGTCTTTTTATAATGCATTTGTTGATTATGCAAATCTACTGTATTTACTGGTCCTTTAATCCTTCTTTGTGTGGTACATACCTTTATCTATGTAGCCTTTTGAACCATAATATGCAAAATTGTTGTTATTAAAGGGACACTGAACCCAATTTGTTTTCCGTGATTCAGATAGAGCATGTAATTCTAAGCAACTTTCTAATTTACTCCTATTATCAATTTTTCTTCATTCTCTTGCTATCTTTAATTGAAAAAGAAGGCATCTAAGCTTTTTTCTTGGTTTAGAACTCTGGACAGCACTTTTTTATTGGTGGATGAATTTATCCACCAATCAGCAGGTTGCTCACAAAAAATGGGCCGGCATCTAAACTTACATTCAGGCATTTCAAATAAAGATACCAAGAGAATAAAGAAAATTTGATAATAGGAGTAAATTAGAAAGTTGCTTAAAATTTCATGCTCTATCTGAATCACGAAAGAAAAAAAAAATTGGGTTCAGTGTCCCTTTAACCCCTTAATGACCACAGCACTTTTCCATTTTCTGTCCGTATGGGACCAAGGCTATTTTTACATTTTTGCGGTGTTTGTGTTTAGCTGTAATTTTCTTCTTACTCATTTACTGTACCCACACATATTATATACCGTTTTTCTCGCCATTAAATGGACTTTCTAAAGATACCATTATTTTCATCATATCTTATAATTTACTATAAAAAATGATAAAATATGAGGAAAAATGGAAAAAAACACACTTTTTCTAACTTTGACCCCCAAAATCTGTTACATATCTAAAACCACCAAAAAACACCCATGCTAAATAGTTTCTAAATTTTGTCCTGAGTTTAGAAATACCCAATGTTTACATGTTCTTTGCTTTTTTTTCCAAGTTATAGGGCCATAAATACAAGTAGCACTTTGCTATTTCCAAACCATTTTTTTCCAAAATTAGCGCTAGTTACATTAGAACACTAATATCTTTCAGGAATCCCTGAATATCCCTTGACATGTGTATTTTTTTTTTTAGTAGACATCCCAAAGTATTGATCTAGGCCAATTTTGGTATATTTCATACCACCATTTCACCGCCAAATGCGATCAAATACAAAAAATCGTTCACTTTTTCACAAATTTTTTCACAAACTTTCTATTTCTCACGGAAATTATTTACAAACAACTTGTGCAATTATGGCATAAATGGTTGTAAATTCTTCTCTGGGATCCCCTTTGTTCAGAAATAGCAGACATATATGGCTTTGGCGTTGCTTTTTGGTAATTAGAAGGCCGCTAAATGCCACTGCGCACCACAAGTGTATTATGCCCAGCAGTTAAGGAGTTAATTAGGGAGCTTTTAGGGAGCTTGTAGGGTTAATTTTAGCTTTAGTGTAGTGTAGTAGACAACCCCAAGTATTGATCTAGGCACATTTTGGTATATTTCATGCCACCATTTCACCGCCAAATGCGATCAAATTAAAAAAAAGTAACATTTTTCACAATTTTAGGTTTCTCACTGAAATCATTTACAAACAGCTTGTGCAATTATGGCACAAATGGTTGTAAATGCTTGTCTGGGATCCCCTTTGTTCAGAAATAGCAGACATATATGACCTTGGCGTTGCTTTCTGGTAATTAGAAGGCCGCTAAATCCTGCTGCGCCTCACACGTGTATTATGGCTAGCAGTGAAGGGGTTAATTAGGGAGTTTGTAGGGAGCTTGCAGGGTTAATTTTAGCTTTAGTGTAGAGATCAGCCTCCCATCTGACACATCCCACCCCCTGATCCCTCCCAAACAGCTCCCTTCCCTCCCCCACCCCACAATTGTCCCCGCCATCTTAAGTACTGGCAGAAAGTCTGCCAGTACTAAAATAAAAGGGTTTAAAAAAAATACATATGCTACTGTGTAGGATCCCCCCCAAAACCGCTCTCTAACCCTCCCCTCTGCCTTATTGGGGGCCATCTTGGGTACTGGCAGCTGTCTGCCAGTACCCAGTTTGCAATAAAAAGTGCTTTTTTTTGTTTGTTTGTTTTTTCTGTAGTGTAGCTGTTGGCGCTCTACAAATACCTGATAATAATAATAATGTAATGCTAAATATTAATCGCGGCTCCCGAGTTGTATGAGTCTATTCATTCATAATTTAAGCTTTTTGCTGCAGTAACAGCTATTTTTTTTAATTCCCTTATACCTTTACCAGTATTCACTGAGCATCGGTTGTGTGTTTTTATCCTTTGTTTGTGTGCACCTGTGTATACATAACAAACATAGATATGAATTGAGATATGTAAGTATGCAATTTAAATTCACTTAATTAGGCGGTGATTTTTGAACTAATACACAGGGTCCGACATATTTTATTTTTGTATGTCTGTATACAATTATTTTGTAATAGATTCTCAATAGCCTATACCTAGGTATATCAATTTTCAGTATAGGTAGGGATACTACAGGCTAAATCAGCTATTTCAAATACCACTGTGACGAACCAAGGTTATCCAACCCTGCGCCAGTCACTTATTTGGCACAGAAAGGGTTATCAGCCCCCTCTCTGGCACCAATAGGTCACAATCTAGCCACACCAGGCAAGTTTGTGATTCAGTTTAGTGGGTGCAAGTGTTGACCGCACTCCCTTAATCTGTACTAGACGTAAGAGAAATGCCCAACACTCCCTTTTAATGCCACCCACAATCAATCCTATAGCTCAAATACTGCCACCACTTAAAATTTATTAAAGGGAAAATCCTAAGGAAAAACCCAGACTCTACACATTAACTCTAGAAATACAATTTAGCAGAAAATAACCTAAATTATACAGTTCTAATATTCCAGTCTCTTTCAGTAACGTGGTTCAATTATTAGACAAAGGCCAAACTTAATAAAGGAATTATTTATTATGCCAAAAATATTATGCACAATGCATTATTAATAAAAAGTTGTTACAAATAAAATTACACACACAAACAGTGTTTTAAAATTAAAAGGATAAAAACAGAATTGAATACTTTACTAGATTCAAGCTCTGTGCCTGGGGATGGCAGGAAAATGATGGCTCCTTACTTCTGTACAGCAGCTCACCTTGTAAGAATGACAATCTTATTGTTAAGAAATAAGATTCTTAAACCTATTTTTCAGAGATCAGGTTGCTTAACCACACCCTCCTGGGCGGGCTAAGAAAACCCCCTGTCTTTATGACCTTCAATAGACTAATTTCTTGCCTGAAATTATACAATCCAGTATAATTTCTGCTAGGTAAGAAATTTCTATATTTACATATCTAGAACCTTTTAGTTTTATTGGGAGAATCGGTTTGATATCAAATATGCCATAGGTTGTCATATTTACCTTCCTTTACGGTTATAACAGTTTTAACCCACATATGTACATAATATACCAATGTCCTGTCAGTGACCTGGTCAGTTTTTGTAATGAAGGGCCTGTTTTGCATCAGGCATTCTATTGACAGCTTAAGCCATAAACTTTATCCTGTGTATCTCTGTGACTAAGAGCTTCAGTGACTTTATGACTCGATGCATACAAAATAACATTTGGTGGGCTATTTAGGGGGCTTCTGGCACTTCAAAGAAAATACAAACACAACTCTTCTTGACAACAAATAACTGTTTTGGAGTTCAAGCTACACAAAGTTAACTCCTTAGCAGCTGAATCCTGAGATATTCGTGACACCTCCCCCAATAAGAGACGCAAAAGGGGGTGGCTACGAGCCACTCCCAATGCGTATCAAAAGGAGCTTCCCCTTGCGGTGAGAACACCATTGCCAGACAGATTGCACCTAGCAGTTTTGGCAGCAGGATGCCCTCCTTTTAAAAGGGACACACTAGTTGCTCTACCCAACCGATTGAATATATTGCAGGGCCCCTCCCATGCAGCCTCTAGTTTGTTCTGTCTCATGGGCGTGAGTACAAGAACATTATGGACCATCTCATACACTCCCTCTCTGGCAGTAAACTCCTGCAACTGTTTTTGTGCGAATATGGCATCTCTGGGTTTTGCAGGTACCTCCCCCAATAAGGTTTGCATCTTATCCATGAATAACACATCATCCCCTGTTACAGAGGTGCCTGTGAAACCTAGTGTCTTGCTACCTATGGTGTGCTCTCTAAACATATTGTGTGCTGTCAGTTGCTGCTTAACTACCATAGGCTCTTGCCCTCCCACTGGAGTAGAATTCCTGTACTCCTGCACTCTGTTATGGTTGGTAGGTTGTTGACTAACTGCCCCCCTCCTCCTCACTGTGGGTTCTAACTGCTGAGCCTGCTGGGGACACTGATGCTGCACATCTATCAGTGTATTTGCTGAATGGCACTGTGGGGCTGTGTAAATACACTTCTCTGTACTCCTCCCCCCTGTGCCTGCAGTCTGTGTCAGTCTCTGTCCCCTAGCCTGTGCAGTCTGTTCATAGGTCACAGCTGAGGTTACTGGGGTCTCTGTCACCCACAATCTTTCACGCTCACTCTGGGGGTCCCTCAAAGAGTATCCTGTACCCTCCTCCCCCACACACTCTGAAATCTGTGGCTTTGCTGCTTCTGTCATAGAGTGGGCTAGTTTGCCCCCCTGCTCTCTCTCACAGTCAGTCTGCCACTTTGCATAATCACACAGAATCTGGGATCCTTTTGACACTGGTGCAGACAAGCACACATCTTCCTTCTGCCATGTATCCCAACTATTGTGTCTTTTCACAGGGTACGGAATTGTCCCTGGCAGAGACTGGCACACATCATCCAGCGGCCCAGTCACCCAGTCATTCTCTCCCCCGTCAATCTCACCTCCTTCTATAGAATCCACTGATTCAATCACAGGCAGACACGCACCCCTCATCTGCCTTCTCTCACAGACAAGTTCTTCCCGTACAGCTAAACTTGGTTCAGGCAAAGACAGACCCACACAGTCTATCTGCCTTTCTCCCCCATCAGTCTCACCCTGTACAGCTAATGGTAATTCTGCCGATACTGCTGGTTTAAGTACAGGAAGACACACACCGTCTGTCTGTCGTTCTCCCCAGTCAGTATCTCCTCTTACAGATTCACCTCTCAGCACAGACATCCCCAGTTCAGGCACAGCCCTGCGCACACATGCACTCTGTCCTCCCTCCTGGTCATAATGTCTCTGAGCATTTTTACACACAGCCCTTTCCACATAAGGGTCTGCAACTAATGTCACTAAGTCACATGTAGCATTGTCAGGCACATAAAGAGATAACAATCTACCCAAATCAGTACCCAATAAAACATCATTAGGAATATTTTCAGATACCCCCACATTTCTTAAACCTCTCCCCACTCCCCAATCAAGATATACACGTGCCATAGGCACTGCAAGTTTCATTCCCCCAATCCCTTTAACTGCTAGAGTCTTTGCAGGAATAATGTTCTCAGAGTTCACTAGCTTTGGATGCACCATAGTCACTTCTGCACCTGTGTCCCTTAGCCCTAAGGTTACCTTATCTCCAACAGTCACAGGTTGCAAGTTCTCATGGTTGTTTTCCTCTGGACAGGTAACAAACAAAACAGATGCTGGTACTTCTGAGGGATTACTCCCTCCAGCTGATTGCTCCAAGTTAATCCTCTCTGGGCAAGTGGAGCTGATGTGGCCCACTTTGTTGCAAACAAAACATCTGCGGGTATCCCCCTGCCCAGATGCAGCACTTGCCCCTCCTTTCCCAGAGGAAGCAGACACACTGGATAAAGGCACAGCAGGTTTTGTGAAGGGGGTTCGTGCAGCAGCTCCTTTACAGGTGGGTCCCCCCTTAGAAAAGGATTTCCTCCCATTCTCTGGAAACCTGTTAGCTGTGTAAAAATCAGCCAGCTCGCCAGCTTCCAATGCTGTTATGGGCTTCCGATCTAAAACTCATTCTTGAACTCCGGCTGGGCACAGCTGCATAAATTGCTCCTTCACAATCAAATCTTCCAGCTCCTCCATAGTGGCAACTTTTAATCCTCTGACCCACTGTTTAAAGGCTGTCCTGAAGTTCCCAACAGTTGTAATATAGCTCTCTGACAAACCTTTCTGCAGAGAACGGAATTTTTTTTGGTACACCTCAGGAGTACGATTGTATCTCCTCTGTAGTGCAGCTTTAATGGAATCATAGTCCTGATCAAACTCTGGGGGTAGTTCAGCAAACGCCTCCAGTGCAGGACCTTTCAGGCCAGGGGTAAGGTACTTGGCCCACTGCTCCCTTGGCAACTGGAACTGTCTGCAAACTTTCTCAAAGCTACGCAGGAATACATCCACATCTCCATCTTTCTCCAGGGTGGGAAAATTCTCTGCATGCACTCTGGGAGCAGGGGGGTCTCTAGGTTCACTAACAACAGGTGAGACCATCCCTCTCTCCAACCGTGCAAGCTGTAGCTGATACTCTCTCTCCGCCTGTCGTTCAGCAGCCTGTCTTTCAGCTGCCAGAGCCTCTCTCTCAGCTGCCAGAGACGCCTGTCTCTCAGCCACAGCAGCCTGTTGTTCAGCAGCCTGTCTTTCATAAAACTTTGTAATCAGTTCCATGCGCAAACTTGCATCCACTGAGCCCATATGTTTAAGAACAGTTTGCAAATAACAGTCCAATGGATCTCCAGATCCTGATGAATCACCGCCCACAGCTGCAGACATCTCTCCTGAGACTTCAAATGGTGTGATTTGGCTGTTATCATATTCAACAAGAGCTTGTATTAGTAAATCTTTGTTCTTTGAACATATTGGAATATCCCGCTCCTGGCATAGGAGTATAAGTGCCTCTCTAGATCGCTGCTCGTATGCCTCCATAGCAAAAATAAAATAGAAAAGAAATACAGAGAATAGGGAAGGGGACTGTTTGCAATGTGTGACTATATAATGCACTGAGTTTTAGCCTTTGGAAATTGTAAGAAACAATTTCTTTTAGTACCGGGATTTTCACACTAGCAAATCCACAAGCCCTAAAATCTAATAATAAAAAAAATTATCTACACCGCTGCCCACCAATTTGTGACGAACCAAGGTTATCCAACCCTGCACCAGTCACTTATTTGGCACAGAAAGGGTTATCAGCCCCCTATCTGGCACCAATAGGTCACAATCTAGCCACACCAGGCAAGCTTGTGATTCAGTTTAGTGGGTGCAAGAGTTAACCGCACTCCCTTAATCTGTACTAGACGTAAGAGAAATGCCCAACACTCCCTTTTAATGCCACCCACAATAAACTATCAATCCTATAGCTCAAATACTGCCACCACTTAAAATTTATTAAAGGGAAAATCCTAAGGAAAAACCCAGACTCTACACATTAACTCTAGAAATACAATTTAGCAGAAAATAACCTAAATTATACAGTTCTAATATTCCAGTCTCTTTCAGTAACGTGGTTCAATTATTAGACAAAGGCCAAACTTAATAAAGGAATTATTTATTATGCCAAAAATATTATGCACAATGCATTATTAATAAAAAGTTGTTACAAATAAAATTACACACGCAAACAGTGTTTTAAAATAAAAAGGAGAAAAACAGAATTGAATACTTTACTAGATTCAAGCTCTGTGCCCGGGGATGGCAGGAAAATGATGGCTCCTTACTTCTGTACAGCAGCTCACCTTGTAAGATTGACAATCTTATTGTTAAGAAATAAGATTCTTAAACCTATTTTTTCAGAGATCAGGTTGCTTAACCACACCCTCCTGGGCGGGCTAAGAAAACCCCCTGTCTTTATGACCTTCAATAGACTAATTTCTTGCCTGAAATTATACAATCCAGTATAATTTCTGCTAGGTAAGAAATTTCTATATTTACATATCTAGAACCTTTTAGTTTTATTGGTAGAATCGGTTTGATATCAAATATGCCATAGGTTGTCATATTTACCTTCCTTTACGTTTATAACAGTTTTAACCCACATATGTACATAATATACCAATGTCCTGTCAGTGACCTGGTCAGTTTTTGTAATTAAGGGCCTGTTTTGCATCAGGCATTCTATTGACAGCTTAAGCCATAAACTTTATCCTGTGTATCTCTGTGACTAAGAGCTTCAGTGACTTTATGACTCAATGCATACAAAATAACATTTGGTGGGCTATTTAGAAGGGCTTCTGGCACTTCAAAGAAAATAGGGGGCTTCTGGCACTTCAAAGAAAATACAAACACAATTCTTCTTGACAACAAATAACTGTTTTGGAGTTCAAGCTACACAAAGTTAACTCCTTAGCAGCTGAATCCTGAGATATTCGTGACAACCACTATAAAGGCTAAGGAGAAATTTGTAAACAACTTAATACTCTTTAGCAGGTAAAATGTATCATTGGGAACAAATTAAAGGAAAGTATTTTTCCTGTAGACCTAGAGGGACAGTAAAGTCAAATGACATTGTATTATTTAGATTACAGCATGCAGTGTTAAATGGATATGAAACCAATCATTTTTCAGACAGAGAATACCGTTTTATAAAAGTTTTCAATTTACTTCTGTTATCAAATTATTTTTTCTCATGGTTTTCCTTGTTGAAGAGCTATCTAGATCAGTATTGTGCACATTTCTGGAGCAGGACAGGAAACATTGCTGTGTGCTGTTCTTGCAAATGTATAACATAGTGTCAAGGTACATGTGAGATTAATAAATATATATTTTAATCATATATTTCAAGATTAATAAATCTGTATCTTTGATCAGATATTTTCACTGATCAGTAGAAAATAACTCATTGCATTCAGAACTGACTTCAGACAGGCTTAGTTCTCCCCCACTTCTTCAATTGCACAGGAGACATTCTTGGCTAAAAGTAGAACAAAGGATTGTTTCTGGGAGATCTCACACACTCAATATGCTAAATTATGCAATTGTATAATTTAGCAAGGAAATGGAAACTAACACAGTTTCAGGATACAGGCCCATATATGGATTTCCTCCAAGGGAAATGCCGATCCGTCTGAAAAGATGTGAGAGATGCAAACATTCTTCAAGGGACTGATAATTAGCACAGATTTGTTTAAGTGACTCAGGCTGTGTGGCTGATAACACCAGAATACACGTGACACAGTGTCTGGGGTTAGAATAACATAGCGAAGACACATGGCTTACATTATGATTTCAAAGCAACTGTAGTTAGATTTCAAATAAAATATACTAGGAAAATAAATACAAGACATACATATTTTGAAAGCATGAATATCTTAGCCTCTGTGTGTTTAAGAACATGAATAGATGTTTATGGACCTGAAGAGAAGTGATCATTAACTTTTATTTCAGATCGACATAAACAGGATTTATGTATTGAGGAAGAAATACACAGAAATGTCACATACTATATCTGGATGAATGCAGTATATCAGGAGTTTTAAATACTACCAATCTGGAGATATAAAAATAAGCTGTTATTTTGCAGAATACTGATAAAATTATAATGCATTTTAAGCTAATAATTAACAGTGTTAAATTGCTTTAATATAATACAATGTTAAAAGATTTGTAAATAAGGTGGGTTTTTAAGATAAGAGTGTATGAATTTTGCATAGCATATTTAAATAGTTTTCAAGTGCATATAATATTATTTCATATTTCTTTTATTGCAAATATATTTCAAAAATGTTTATGGATATTAACTAAATAAAAGAGTTCAGGTATTTATATTAATTGTATGGTCTAGTAGATGCATGGTTGATTAGGGTTTCTATTTTTAAGGAAAATTATTATAAGATTGTGTTTATAACCCTGCCATAAACTGATATATTATTTGGATAGCACTACTAAGATTTTCATAAATATACTGACATAATAATTGGAGGCACTGTTCTGAGATTTAATAATATCCATCATTTTGATATTATATATTTGTGGTAGATAGAAATTATTATAAAAGAGAGAAAAAGTTTCATATTTCTATATTAATATTTTGAAGATATAATTTTTGAAGAGTTGAAATATTGATATTAATATCTTGAAATATTATTAAAGATTAATTTTTGAAAGATTAATAAAAATATTAATTTTTCATATTTAAAAATTAATCAAAAATATTAATTTTTCATATTTTCAAAGTTAATCAAAAATATTAATTTTTCATATTTCAAAATATTAATTTTTCATATTTCAAAATTAATAATATATATATATATTTTTTGAAATATAAAAAAAAAAATCTCTCTTTTTATTGGCAAAAATAGTATTAGCGTTTTAGTTTAACTAAATACTAAACCAATACAATAATGTCTGTAGCCAGAAGTGACTAATTTAATTCTATACATAGCGATGAAATTGGCCCCATAACCATACCTATTACTAAAGGTCAGGTCCTTAAGAAAGATATCTTAAGTTACCTTAAAGGGAAGTTTAATATTGCGGGTGAATTAAATGATTTTATGGATATGCTTGAAACTAGGGCTAAAAAACATAATTTATGTAAGAACTTACCTGATAAATTAATTTCTTTCATATTAGCAAGAGTCCATGAGCTAGTGACGTATGGGATATACATTCCTACCAGGAGGGGCAAAGTTTCCCAAACCTCAAAATGCCTATAAATACACCCCTCACCACACCCACAAATCAGTTTAACGAATAGCCAAGAAGTGGGGTGATAAAAAAGTGCGAAAGCATATAAAATAAGGAATTGGAATAGTTGTGCTTTATACAAAAAAATCATAACCACCAAAAAGGGTGGGCCTCATGGACTCTTGCTAATATGAAAGAAATGAATTTATCAGGTAAGTTCTTACATAAATTATGTTTTCTTTCATGAAATTAGCAAGAGTCCATGAGCTAGTGACGTATGGGATAATGACTACCCAAGATGTGGATCTTTCCACGCAAGAGTCACTAGAGAGGGAGGGATAAAATAAAGACAGCCAATTCCTGCTGAAAATAATCCACACCCAAAATAAAGTTTAATGAAAACATAAGCAGAAGATTCAAACTGAAACCGCTGCCTGAAGTACTTTTCTACCAAAAACTGCTTCAGAAGAAGAAAACACATCAGTAGAATTTAGTAAAAGTATGCAAAGAGGACCAAGTTGCTGCTTTGCAAATCTGATCAACCGAAGCCTCATTCCTAAACGCCCAGGAAGTAGAAACTGACCTAGTAGAATGAGCTGTAATCCTTTGAGGCGGAGTTTTACCCGACTGCCAAAGAAATGGCAGAAGCTTTCTGACCTTTTCTAGAACCGGAAAAGATGACAAATAGACTAGAAGTCTTTCGGAAAGACTTAGTAGCCTCAACATAATATTTCAAAGCTCTAACAACATCCAAAGAAAGCAATGATTTCTCCTTAGAATTCTTAGGATTAGGACATAATGAAGGAACCACAATTTCTCTACTAATGTTGTTGGAATTCACAACCTTAGGTAAAAATTCAAAAGAAGTTCGCAACACCGCCTTATCCTGATGAAAAATCAGAAAAGGAGAATCACAAGAAAGAACAGATAATTCAGAGACTCTTCTGGCAGAAGAGATGGCCAAAAGGAACAAAACTTTCCAAAAAAGTAATTTAATGTCCAATGAATGCATGGGTTCAAAAGGAGGAACTTGAAGAGCCCTCAAAACCAAATTCAAACTCCAAGGAGGAGAAATAGACTTAATGACAGGCTTTATACGAACCAAAGCTTGTACAAAACAATGAATATCAGGAAGATTAGCAATCTTTCTGTGAAAAAGAACAGAAAGAGCAGAGATTTGTCCTTTCAAGGAACTGGC
This sequence comes from Bombina bombina, assembly GCF_027579735.1. Taxonomy (NCBI): domain Eukaryota; kingdom Metazoa; phylum Chordata; class Amphibia; order Anura; family Bombinatoridae; genus Bombina; species Bombina bombina. The sequence continues at coordinate 889,185,634 of NC_069504.1, forward strand.
GGACAAACCTTTATCTAAACCATCCTGAAGAAACTGTAAAATTCTCGGAATTCTAAAAGAATGCCAGGAAAAATGATGAGAAAGACACCAAGAAATATAAGTCTTCCAGACTCTATAATATATCTCTCTAGATACAGATTTACGAGCCTGTAACATAGTATTAATCACAGAGTCAGAGAAACCTCTTTGACCAAGGATCAAGCGTTCAATCTCCATACCTTTAAATTTAAGGATTTGAGATCCTGATGGAAGAATGGACCTTGCGACAGAAGGTCTGGTCTTAACGGAAGAGTCCACCGCTGGCAAGAGGCCATCCGGACAAGATCCGCATACCAAAACCTGTGAGGCCATGCTGGAGCTACCAGCAGAACAAACGAGCATTCCTTCAGAATCTTGGAGATTACTCTTGGAAGAAGAACTAGAGGCGGAAAGATATAGGCAGGATGATACTTCCAAGGAAGTGATAATGCATCCACTGCCTCCGCCTGAGGATCCCGGGATCTGGACAGATACCTGGGAAGTTTCTTGTTTAGATGAGAAGCCATCAGATCTATTTCTGGGAGTTCCCACATTTGAACAATCTGAAGAAATACCTCTGGGTGAAGAGACCATTCGCCCGGATGCAACGTTTGGCGACTGAGATAATCCGCTTCCCAATTGTCTATACCTGGGATATGAACCGCAGAGATTAGACAAGAGCTGGATTCCGCCCAAACCAGAATTCGAGATACTTCTTTCATAGCCAGAGGACTGTGAGTCCCTCCTTGATGATTGATGTATGCCACAGTTGTGACATTGTCTGTCTGAAAACAAATGAACGACTCTCTCTTCAGAAGAGGCCAAGACTGAAGAGCTCTGAAAATTGCACGGAGTTCCAAAATATTGATCGGTAATCTCACCTCCTGAGATTCCCAAACCCCTTGTGCCGTTAGAGACCCCCACACAGCTCCCCAACCTGTAAGACTTGCATCTGTTGAGATTATAGTCCAGGTCGGAAGAACAAAAGAAGCCCCCTGAATTAAACGATGGTGATCTGTCCACCACGTCAGAGAATGTCGGACAATCGGTTTTAAAGATATTAATTGAGATATCTTTGTGTAATCCCTGCACCATTGGTTCAGCATACAGAGCTGAAGAGGTCGCATGTGAAAACGAGCAAAGGGGATCGCATCCGATGCAGCAGTCATAAGACCTAGAATTTCCATGCATAAGGCTACCGAAGGGAATGATTGTGACTGAAGGTTTCGACAAGCTGAAATCAATTTTAGACGTCTTTTGTCTGTCAAAGATAGAGTCATGGACACTGAATCTATCTGGAAACCTAAAAAGGTTACCCTTGTCTGAGGAATCAATGAACTTTTTAGTGAATTGATCCTCCAACCATGATCTTGAAGAAACAACACAAGTCGATTCGTATGAGATTCTGCTAAATGTGAAGACTGAGCAAGTACCAAGATATCGTCCAAATAAGGAAATACCACAATACCCTGTTCTCTGATTACAGACAGAAGGGCACCGAGAACCTTTGTAAAAATTCTTGGGGCTGTAGCTAGGCCAAACGGCAGAGCCACAAACTGGTAATGCTTGTCCAGGAAAGAGAATCTCAGGAACTGATAGTGAGCTGGATGAATCGGAATATGCAGATATGCATCCTGTAAATCTATTGTAGACATATAATGCCCTTGCTGAACAAAAGGCAAGATAGTCCTTACAGTTACCATTTTGAATGTTGGTATCCTTACATAACGATTCAATATTTTTAGATCCAGAACTGGTCTGAAGGAATTCTCCTTCTTGGGTACAATGAAGAGATTCGTATAAAACCCCAGCCCCTGTTCCAAAATTGGAACTGGCATAATTACTCCAGCCAACTCTAGATCTGAAACACATTTCAGAAATGCTTGAGCTTTCACTAGATTTACTGGGACACGGGAAAGAAAAAATCTCTTTGCAGGAGGTCTTATCTTGAAACCAATTCTGTACCCTTCTGAAACAATGTTCTGAATCCAAAGATTGTGAACAGAATTGATCCAAATTTCTTTGAAAAAAACGTAATCTGCCCCCTACCAGCTGAGCTGGAATGAGGGCCGCACCTTCATGTGGACTTAGAAGCTGGCTTTGCTTTTCTAGAAGGCTTGGATTTATTCCAGACTGGAGATGGTTTCCAAACTGAAACTGCTCCTGAGGATGAAGGATCAGGCTTTTGTTCTTTGTTGAAACGAAAGGAACGAAAACGATTATTAGCCCTGTTTTTACCTTTAGATTTTTTATCCTGTGGTAAAAAAGTTCCTTTCCCACCAGTAACAGTTGAGATAATAGAATCCAGCTGAGAACCAAATAATTTATTACCCTGGAAAGAAAGGGAAAGTAGAGTCGATTTAGAAGACATATCAGCATTCCAAGTTTTAAGCCATAAAGCTCTTCTAGCTAAAATAGCTAGAGACATAAACCTGACATCAACTCTGATAATATCAAAAATGGCATCACAGATAAAATTATTAGCATGTTGAAGAAGAAGAATAATATTATGAGAATCATGATCTGTTACTTGTTGCGCTAAAGTTTCCAACCAAAAAGTTGAAGCTGCAGCAACATCAGCCAATGATATAGCAGGTCTAAGAAGAATACCTGAACACAGATAAGCTTTTCTTAGAAAGGATTCAATTTTCCTATCTAAAGGATCCTTAAAGGAAGTACCATCTGCCGTAGGAATAGTAGTACGTTTAGCAAGGGTAGAAATAGCCCCATCAACTTTAGGGATTTTGTCCCAAAACTCTAATCTGTCGGACGGTACAGGATATAATTGCTTAAAACGTTTAGAAGGAGTAAATGAATTACCGAAATTATTCCATTCTCTGGAAATTACTTCAGAAATAGCACCAGGAACAGGAAAAACTTCTGGAATAACCACAGGAGATCTAAAGACCTTGTCTAAACGTTTAGATTTAGTATCAAGAGGACCAGAATCCTCAATTTCTAATGCAATTAGGACTTCTTTAAGTAAAGAACGGATAAATTCCATTTTAAATAAATATGACGATTTATCAGCATCAACCTCTGAGACAGAATCCTCTGTATCAGAAGAATCATTAGAATCAGAATGATGATGTTCATTTAAAAATTCATCTGTATAAAGAGAAGTTTTAAAAGACTTTTTATGTTTACCAGAAGGAGGAATAACAGACATAGCCTTCTTAATGGATTCAGAAACAAAATCTCATGTTATCAGGAACACTCTGAACATTAGATGTTGATGGAACTGCAACAGGTAATGGTACTTTACTAAAGGAAATATTTTCTGCATTAACAAGTTTGTCATGACATTTAATACAAACAACAGCTGGAGGAACAACTACCAAAAGTTTACAGCAGATACACTTAGCTTTGGTAGTTCCAGCACCAGGCAGCGATTTTCCAGTAGTATCTTCTGACTCAGTTGCAACGTGGGACATCTTGCAATATGTAATAGAAAAAACAACATATAAAGCAAAATTGATCAAATTCCTTAAATGACAGTTTCAGGAATGGGAAAAAATGCCAGTGAACAAGCTTCTAGCAACCAGAAGCAACAAAAAATGAGACTTAATAAAGTGGAGACAAAATTGATGCCCACATTATTTGGCGCCTAAATGCTATTAGCGCCAAAAATGACGCCACATCTGGAACGCCGACATTTTTGGCACGAAAAAACGTCAAAAATGACGCAACTTCCGGCGACACGTATGACGCCGGAAATAGAAAAAAAATTTCGCGCCAAGAATGACGCAATAAAATGAAGCATTTTCAGCCCCCGTGAGCCTAACAGCCCACAGGGGAAAAGTCAAATTTTTAAGGTAAGATAAAAATGATATATTCAAATGCATTATCCCAAATATGAAACTGACTGTCTGAAATAAGGAAATGTTGAACATCCTGAGTCAAGGCAAATAAATGTTTGAATACATATATTTAGAACTTTATAAAAAAGTGCCCAACCATAGCTTTAGAGTGTCACAGAAAATAAGACTTACTTACCCCAGGACACTGATCTACATGTTGTAGAAAGCCAAACCAGTACTGAAACGAGAATCAGCAGAGGTAATGGTATATATAAGAGTATATCGTCGATCTGAAAAGGGAGGTAAGAGATGAATCTCTACGACCGATAACAGAGAACCCATGAAATAGACCCCGTAGAAGGAGATCATTGAATTCAAACACTCAATACTCTCCTCACATCCCTCTGACATTCACTGCACGCTGAGAGGAAAACCGGGCTCCAACCTGCTGCGGAGCGCATATCAACGTAGAATCTAGCACAAACTTACTTCACCACCTCCATAGGAGGCAAAGTTTGTAAAACTGATTTGTGGGTGTGGTGAGGGGTGTATTTATAGGCATTTTGAGGTTTGGGAAACTTTGCCCCTCCTGGTAGGAATGTATATCCCATACGTCACTAGCTCATGGACTCTTGCTAATTTCATGAAAGAAATATTACCGTTAATAATAATATGTGGAATGAAGAGAATGAATTCTTCCAGGAATTATTAATGATTAATCAATGCAAGGCTCTCAAAAAGCGAGAGGAACTAATACTAAAATCTTGGCCCCTTTTAATATGCATAATTGACGAAATGTCGTTTTGTGTCACAGACAAACGATTGCAAATACAGGAGCTAGAAAATAGTATTCGTTCCTCGCGCAGACGCGAAGAGGGTTTAAAAATAGCCAAAAATAAAATGGATGAATTTGCCCAAAACCTAGCCGCCTTAGATAAGCATAATATGGACTTAATCGCGCAGATACAAGATTTAAATAAACAGCTTGCGCAAAGCCAGAGAGAATTAAGCGATTTAAAAAGGTCATATCGCCATAATGAAAACCCTTATATTAACAGTGAGAATAATGCAGATAATGCTAACTCCTTTAGCGAACGCGTCAGGGACGAGGTACAAAAACATATGGAACAATATAGACAAATGACCCCTAACGGGTCAGAAATAGATTTCCCGAATAGACAATCCCCTCAGGATGTAAATCCAGAGGATTGCTGTAGCGCAGCTGGTGCGAGGGAGGGAAACTCTAACAGAGATTTCCAAAATAATTCTAATAAAGTATACGATTCCCATAAAATAATCACCTTCGTACAACGCGCAGTACCTATATTCTCCAATAAGGGAACAACATCTGTAATTGATCATTTAGAGGCTTTTGAAAATGCGTTAGCTATAATGAATGTTACAAGTGAGAAATTGAAAATTGAATTTCTGCCTTGGGTATTTGACAGTAAGCATCACAAATTCTTTGCTTCACTAAAGGATATGAATATTCATTCCTGGAATGGGGTAAAACGACAATGCAGAAAAGAATTCGGGCAATATCGCACTAAAACTGCTGCGAAAATAGCGGTATATGGTTTAAAGTGTCGTGCGAATCAGAGTCCAATCGAATTCCTTTCTGTATTGAAAAATGCGTACAGTATGGCTGAAGATAATCCCAGATTTGATGGCTCAGAATTTGTAAATTTATTTTTTGAAGCACTGCCTACACCCATCAAAATCAACTTAGCTAGAGATTTTGATGAGGACTGCTCATTGGAATGGCTGATCAAAGAGAGTACGAAGTTATACTCTATTCAGCAGTCCAGTGAGCAGGGGGTTAAAAAGGAGTCAAAACCCAAAATTGTGGCAGAAACTAGGGTGTCACCTAGCCCCCTCAATTTGGAGTCTAAAAAGAGGACTTATGTAGAGGTGGCCAGTCAAAACAGGCCATCTCCACAGAGGTTTAATTCTGCCCCTCCCCCTACACAGGTTGAGGCGCAGGGAGACTATAACCAAAGTGGGGAACATAATCAGGTGAATAATTACTCACAAAGAGAATACTCACCAAATAATTGGTATCCACACAAGGGTAGATACAATAGATGGCGAAGATATTCTCAGGGTAACCAGACACCCCAGGTATATAATGCTCCCCAAAGTACTAATGCTGAACAAGCTGAACCCCAGGGCAACCACGCCAGAATAGAAATAGCGGCCCTGATTCTGAGGGAACCCAATGGTCCAGGAATCATTACAATGGGGCACCAGGAGATAGACCCAGGGGTAGAGGTAACTTGTACAATCAGGTTTACCCAGTTAAATCGGTTGAGCAAACAAATCGCTAATATGAGTCAAAAATCTACGGCTCAGCAACCGAACAATACTTTTTTAGGGGTACAGCCAGTGGTCAGCAGTGGACCACAGGCACAGTCATAAATACTGCAGTATCACCTGAAGGGGAGGGGAGAGATATGCAAAATGTAATGATAAATATCAATGATACTAATCATGTTCTCTCCCCCTAGACCGGAAACGGACAATTTAGCTGTGATGACGGGCAACCTTATCCGGGAAAAATTAACAAACCTCTTCCTTTGCAGCACTCTCTTAACCTTGTCTCCACAGATGCAGTACAAAAGAATCCAGCCGACCCTGTCATAGAGGAAACAGGTAGGTATGAAATTTCCTCTGCATCGAATGACACGGCAAATTCAGGTAACACGTGTCGAAGCCCACAAATGTATGCTAACGCCAACTTTATGTGTGAAATGGTAGAAACTGCAGGAAGATATTATGTATTAGTTGAGCTGCAAGATTCAGTCTCCAACCCTATCAGGGGATTATTTGACACTGGGTCACAGGCAACTATCTTATCCCACAGGTACTACACACAGCTAAATGAGCTAACACCCCACAAACCTAAAATAAAAGAATTTGACGGTTCTCTAATAGGTGTTGGGGGTGACTCCCTAAAAGTCTACGGTACTGCCTGGTTAAAATTTAAATTGGGGAACAGGGTCATAAGACACCCTGTCATTATAGTGGATCTGTCAACTGATCGTTTAATTATTGGTAGTGATCTCCTGAAGCGATTAAGCACTATAATTGATTGCATAAATAATGTAATTTGGTCACAAGTTAAACGGCCTATCAATTATGAAAAATCTGGTATATCTCGCACCCGACATAGCTGTCACGTGGTGGAAGAGAAACCAGATGCTGTGGAGATTCATTTCAGGAATAACTCCGCACCTGAAATCACTATTCTACAAATAGATGATCAGACTCCTTTTAGTGGCTCTGATGGTAATACGCCTGGAAAGATAGCGAATATTTCCCTAGATGGCGATGTATTAACCATATCACTCCACAAGGGGGATCATAAAATCCCTAAGGGGGGAGGCCACGCTCAATACCTCACAGGGATTGGGAGAGTTAAATCTATTTATCCCTATACAAGTACATGACCTTGGTAAAACCAAGTATGCTAAAATAAACTTAAAACAGGAAGCTAGCTATATAAGCGAAGGTTTATTAGCGCAAATAGCTGAACCTAAAATGATTAAATATCTTTCTCCCCAAGACCACTGTGTTAACGGCCTGGATGACAGGTCTGAAAGCTATAACATCACAGCTAAGTGCTTATTATCTATCTCTATAGGTAATAAGTCAGTGAAGCACCTGTTTTTAGTTTTAAATACTCCCCATAATCAAATATACATTGGCAATAATATCTTACATAGATATGCCATACAAATAGATTTGATTAATTCTTGCCTTTGGAGCAGTTTAAAGGGGGACCCTGAAGTATTTCAGGATGAAAATGCAGCCCTAAAATCAAACCAGCAATTGCCATATGCTGTGAATATGCAGGTATCTAGCGATGTTATAATTCCTGCTGGGGCTGATAAATTTATTTTACCCTTATAGGTAAAGAGAGGTCAGAAATTAAAAACTTCTGAAACACTGATTTGCCTCTCCCATAGAATACAAAATCTGGGTGTCACAGTAACCTACACTCCTATGGTGAATATTGGAACTATTCCACTACATATTATTGTGCATAACATGACCCCACAGGATATAACATTATCCAAGGGAACTACCATAGGATATGCACTGGAATCAAGTTATTACACTTTTGGATTCCAGAATAATGTAATTGGGCTAACACCTGAAGGATACCTAACTGAAGAACAATTAATAGAACAATCCTTTGCATCTATGCCAGAGGGTCTATTTAATGTTCAATCTATGTATCCCTTCAGCTCAGAGGAAGGCATCTGTAAAATTGAAGAAGCCTCTCTAGTGTTTGATCAGCCAATCAAACAGCAAGATTACCCCAATACCCAGAGTCATGGGAGCAATGTAAACTATAATCAAGGGGATCTCACCTCTAGGTTGGAAGAAGCCTATGAAATAGGACAGCCTGAAATATTTCCAGGATTTCAGCAAATAGTCGAAGAGCAAATATCCTTAGCTAATGGCTGTTTCAGCGATGACGAACGCCAACAGCTGTGAGAACTCCTAATGGAATATAAGGATATTTTCGCTAAGGATTCTTATGACTGTGATACTACAGACTTGCACATTGCAAGAATACAAACAGATCCCGATGCGCCACCTGTATTTGTCAAACAATACAGACTTCCCTTAGCCTCATATGATTCTCTTGCAGAGATCATAAGGAATTTGGAAGAAAGAGGTATTATCAGACAGGTGCACAGCTCTTATAATAATCCTATTCTAGGTGTCCTTAAGCCCAATGGACAATGGCGTTTGTGTGCTGACTTAAGACAGCTAAACAAACGAGTGTACATGTCTGGCTGGCCTGTACCATACATTGACCAGTGCCTAGCACAAATGCAGGGATCCAAAATATTCACTGCCATTGATTGTGCACAGGGATATTGGACCATAAAGGTACATGAAGAGGACCAATATAAGCTAGCATTCTCCTTCCAAAAGGTCCAATATGCATTTCAAAGACTTCCTTTTGGATACATAAATTCTGGACATGAATTTGCTGTATTCATGCATAAGGCTATGCCTGATGCACTGGAAAGGGGGACCTTATCTTATGTTGATGATGTTTTAATCAAAAGCACAGACTTTGAAAAACACATCGCAGAACTTAAACACGTCCTCAGCCAACTTAAAAGGGCAGGTGTTAAATTATCCCTACAAAAAGCTCAATGGTGCCGCACTCGTGTAAACTTCTTGGGACATGAAGTTACCTCTGAAGGATTAAATCCCCAAAAGAAAAAGGTGGAAGCTAATTCTAAAAACCCAACTAACATAAAGGAATTGAGATCATTCCTGGGTATGACGAATTATTCTCGCAAATTCATTGATAATTATGCGGAATAAGCGAAACCACTACTACTTCTTCTAAAGAAAGATGTGAAATGGCACTGGAGTGAGTCTCAAGAGACAGCCATCAGAGAGCTGAAGAGAAAACTCACTCAAGCACCTTGCTTAGCGTACCCTGAAGATGGGAAACCTTTCTTCTTAGAGACAGGTTACACAGATATGAGCATGAGTGCTGTTTTATACCAAAAGCATGATAATTTGAACAAAGCCATTGCTTATGCGAGCAAAAATCTATCCCCAGTAGAAATAAAGTTTAACGATTGCGAAAAAAAGCCCTCTTATCTACTGTATGGGCTCTACAAAATTTCCGCAGCTATATACAGGGCGAGAAAATTATTGTAGAAACGGCCCACCAGCCTTTGCTATATTTGCAAAGTGAGAGAATAATAGATGGGAATTTGTCTAATAGCCGCATAACAGAGTGGACTCTTTCCTTGCAAGGCTGGCCATTAGAAATTCGCTACAAGCAGAATAAAAAGAATCCAGTTGCACAGGGACTTGCTGAGCTCCACGACTGTACTGCTAGAGATCCTGGGGAAGAATTATCAGAAGATGATTTTCTGGAGGAACAATTGCTTTCCCCATATAAAATGTACAATGAGGACCATTGTCAAACACTACCTTGGGTATATGTTGATGGTTGTTCTTACCATGCCACTATTGATAATGAGCGCAGATTAGTCGCTGGCATTGGTATAACTTGGACAAATGGAGTCTCAAATATATCTGTAGGTTTCAACATTGGACCAAGATCCAGTCAAGTTGCAGAACTAACTGCTATTTTCAAAACCATTGAAATGGCTATTGAACATGGTATTCATGAATTTGTTATCATAACTGACTCAAATTATGTGCATGACAGTTTTGTTGAATACCCGCCGACTTGGAAAAGAAATGGCATGCAGAAAAGCAATAACAAACCAGTCAAGCATGGCAAGTTGTTCTGCGAGATTGATAATCTGGTGGTATCCAATGATTTAACCATACACTGGAAAAAGACCAAGGGTCATTCCAGAGTTCTAGGTCCTTATAAGGAAGGCAATGACCTTGCGGATTCGATAGCCAAACAAGGAGCCATAACTGGAGAACTCCTTAATATTGACCACTTAATGGGTGCAATTCAGGTAGAAGCCATTATCAGAAACCAGGCAAAACAACAGAGTGAGCCTAACTTGGTACAATGGAGTCAGGATTCTCCTAGTGAGGACCTGATCACTAGTCAAAAAGAAGACCCCATTGTAGGCATCTTCTATAAACACATAGAAGATCCTGAAAGCAACCCCATCTCAAAAGATGATTGCATTGGCAAAGAAGATCTTAGAATCTTAATGAAATCTAGATCACAATTCAAGTTACAGGATGGTTTGTTAATTAGAACCTCCAAAACTGGCATCCAGCAGTGGGTAGTACCCACCAAGTTCAGAGGTCTAATGCTTCAACATGCCCATGATGCTCCCACATCTGGTCATCGTGGTGCCAAGCTCACGTATGAAATATTGCGTGATTACGCTTTTTGGCCACACATGTTGAAAGATGTTCAAACCTACTGTCAAGGGTGTTTAATCTGCCCACAGTTCCAACCCACTGCACCAACGCATAGAGCGCCATTGCAGAAAAGGGGGATGGTAATGCCATGGTCAGATATACAAATTGATTCTATTGGTCCGGTAACAAGGTCATCAAGAGGTAACAAGTACATGTTAACAGTGAAATGCCTGTTCACTAAATGGGTAGAGTGCATTAGTGCACCTAACAATAGTGCTGAAACATGTGCAACATTGCTCATCAACCATGTATTTTCCAGATTTAGTTTGCCCCAAAGAATCGAGTCAGATCGAGGGACCCACTTCACTAGCGAAGTGATGACCAAAATGTGGAAAATACTAGGGGTTAAAAGAAAGCTCCATATTGCTTATAGAGCTGCCTCAAGTGGTGGTGTAGAGCGTTACAACCAGTCCATTGTTAAAATCCTCAAAAGGTTTGTGAGTGAAACAGGTAAAGACTGGGATGTAAAACTACCTCTAGTCTTAATGGCATTAAGAGCAACTCCAAGTAGTGCTACCAAAATGTCACCTTTTGAGCTGATGACTGGTAGAAGAATGGTTCTACCTCAACATCTGCTGTACCGTACATCAGACCAAAACTTGATAAACGCTGCCAATACACATCAATATGTGGAGAACTTAAGAAAACACCTGCAACATGCCTTTGCATTTGCTCAAAGGAATTTAGAAAGAGCCGCAACTGCCACTAAAACCTATTATGATCTCAAAACATCCAAAAAGGAATATGAAATAAATGATAAAGTTTATCTTTATAACTTTGGAAGAGATCAGGTTAGGGAGAAGAAATTTCTTCCCTCATGGAAAGGTCCTTTTGTCATTACTGACAAAATATCTCCAGTGGCCTATAAAATAAGGATCCCCAAAAATGAAAGTTTCATAGATAAATGGGTCCATATCAATCAATTGCGAGCGTGTCATCCAAGATCCCAACTACAAGTCATAGAGGGAAAATGAAGTGTCATATCCCCAAATGAACTAAAGACATACTGTAGTTTAAAGATGCCTAACTGATAAACATGAAGGCTCAAAATAACAAACTTCCTACATAAAGGACTGCCTCTGATGTATACGATTAACGTCCTCACCAAATACCATTGACATTAGGCCAATTTAAATACATGTGTCCTACATCTATTTAAAATTGGAAGGGGGATTTATGTCAAGGTATATGTGAGATTAATAAATATATATTTTAATCATATATTTCAAAATTAATAAATCTGTATCTTTGATCAGATATTTTCACTGATCAGTAGAAAATAACTCATTGCATTCAGAACTGACTTCAGACAGGCTTAGTTCTCCCCCACTTCTTCAATTGCACAGGAGACATTCTTGGCTAAAAGTAGAACAAAGGATTGTTTCTGGGAGATCTCACACACTCAATATGCTAAATTATGCAATTGTATAATTTAGCAAGGAAATGGAAACTAACACAGTTTCAGGATACAGGCCCATATATGGATTTCCTCCAAGGGAAATGCCGATCCGTCTGAAAAGATGTGAGAGATGCAAACATTCTTCAAGGGACTGATAATTAGCACAGATTTGTTTAAGTGACTCAGGCTGTGTGGCTGATAACACCAGAATACACGTGACAGAGACATTGTGTCTGGGGTTAGAATAACATAGAGAAGACACATGGCTTACATTATGATTTCAAAGCAACTGTAGTTAGATTTCAAATAAAATATACTAGGAAAATAAATACAAGACATACATATTTTGAAAGCATGAATATCTTAGCCTCTGTGTGTTTAAGAACATGAATAGATGTTTATGGACCTGAAGAGAAGTGATCATTAACATTTATTTTTATTTCAGATCGACATAAACAGGATTTATGTATTCAGGAAGAAATACACAGAAATGTCACATACTATATCTGGGTGAATGCAGTATATCAGGAGTTTTAAATACTACCAATCTGGAGATATAAAAATAAGCTGTTATTTGCAAAGAAATGCCAGAATACTGATAAAATTATAATGCATTTTAAGCTAATAATTAACAGCGTTAAATTGCTTTAATATAATACAATGTTAAACGATTTGTAAATAAGGTGGGTTTTTAAGATAAGCGTGTATGAATTTTGCATAGCATATTTAAATAGTTTTCAAGTGCATATAATATTATTTCATATTTCTTTTATTGCAAATATGTTTCAAAAATGTTCATGTATATTAACTAAATAAAAGAGTTCAGGTATTTATATTAATTGTATGGTCTAGTAGATGCATGGTTGATTAGGGTTTCTATTTTTAAGGAAAATTATTATAAGATTGTGTTTATAACCCTGCCATAAACTGATATATTATTTGGATAGCACTACTAAGATTTTCATAAATATACTGACAATAGTTATAAAACTGCTGCTATATATTGCTCCAGTCACGTGCACACTCCTACACCTTCCCATCTGCTTTTCAACAAAGGATAACACAAGTACAAAGTAAATATACTAGACGTAGTTTGGAAAGTTTGTTAAAATATTACAATTCATGATTTCAGAAATGTTGGGGGGCTTTATGTCCCTTTTAACAACGTTCCAATGTACTTTTATTATCTAATATACTTTATTCCCTTGGTATCCTTTGTTGAAAAGCATACCTAGATAGGCTTAGGAGCAGCATTGCAATACTGGATGCTAGCTGCTGATTGGTGGGTGCATATATATGATTCTTGTCACTGGCTCGCCAGAGCTGTTCAGCTAGCTCCCAGTAGTGCATTCCTGCTCTTTCAACAAAGAATAGCTCTATCAGAATCATTATGAAATATGTTTGGTTTCATGAACATGTGAACTATGCAAAATTGAAATTGAAGAAAAGCTTCTCTCTTTTTCTCTCTCTACATTTAGCAAAACATTGGATTTCTAACAAATCAACAATATTTCCTGCAACAGTTTAGATGATAAAAATGGACATTTTTTGGATAAATCATGTTCGAATGTTATGTGATTTGATGTTTTTTTAATGCTGTCCTCTAGGTTGGTATTTAGAAGGATTGAAGGTTAGTTCCGTAGCAATCATCCAGCATATATACACTAAGTTTTGTATATTCTTTGGTTGACTGATATACATTTTGAAGGGAAACTTATATTAGATTTTTTTTGCATAACCAAAAGATTTTTGCACAGTTCAGTAGTTTCATTTATAAATCAGTGTAGGAGAATGACTGGGGTATCTGTAATGGTGGTACGCACATGGGGGGTTTGCAAGGAAGGGAAAGCTTCCAGTGCATACGTGTAAGAATAGAAGAGAGGCTGGAAGTGTGTTCAAGAGCGGAAAAGGGTGCACACATGTACAGAGTTAGTGCATGCACATATGTGTGTGTGTAAGAGTTGAAGAGTGCATAAAGGGTTTGTGTAACAGTAGAAAAGCATCTGGTAGAATGCTTGGGTGGGTGTTAGAGAGTGCATGTATTGTGTGCATAAGTAAGAGAGTACATCTATGTAACAGTATGCAAGCACCTGGTAGAATGCTTGGGTGAGTGTTAGAGAGTGCCTATATTGTGTGCATAAGTGTGAGAGAGAGTGCATCTATGTAAGAGTTGGAGAGCACCAGATAGAATGCTTGGGTGGGTGTTAGAGAGTGCATGTATTGTGTGCATAAGTAAGAGAGTACATCTATGTAACAGTATGCAAGCACCTGGTAGAATGCTTGGGTGAGTGTTAGAGAGTGCCTATATTGTGTGCATAAGTGTGAGAGAGAGTGCATCTATGTAAGAGTTGGAGAGCACCAGATAGAATGCTTGGGTGGGTGTTAGAGAGTGCCTGTGTTGTGTGCATAAGTTTGAGAGAGAGAGAGAGTACCTCTATGTAAGAGTAGGAGAGCACCTGAACATGTTTGTATAGGTGGGAACTAGGAAGAGTGAATGTGTATGTAAGATTTGGAAAGCACCTGGAGGCTTATTTTAAAGGATTATAAAACTTTGCAAATGTAATGATTAACAATATATATATATATATATATATATATATATATATATATATATATATATATATATATATATATCGATTGAGCAAGGAAACCTGACCAGAGGAAGAGAGGAAACTTTTGAAAGCTCATATGTTACTGTATAATGTTAGTCCAACAAAAAAAGGTATTGCTGCATACTGCAATACTCTATTTTTATATTTGTAGTGTGTATATGTGTGTATATATATATATATATATATAAAAAAGGAGGTGTATAGAAATAGCGCTGAAGGATCTCTAGAAATGAGTGTGATCATATTTATAGAAATAAATGTATGAGGTACCACTTTATATGTAACCCCAAATTTGCTTAAAAAAAATATATAATTTATATATTATGAAAATATTTGTCTTTTTATTAAAAAGACTGTGGGCTCAGTTAACACTAACTGCAGTCACTTTTTTCTGATTGCAGTGTTTCTGTGCTGAGTCCTAATTGCTAAAAACAATGTTTATTGGGTATGTATAAAAAACACAGTGGTAAAAACAAAATCAAATGTGAACAGCACAAAAATTAAACATACACAAAACAAACCGCTAGATTTAGAGTTCTGCGGCCAAAGGGGTGCGTTAGCTATGCGTGCTTTTTCCCCCCCGCACCTTTTAAATACCGCTGGTATTTAGAGTTCACAGAAGGGCTGCGTTAGGCTCCAAAAAGGGAGCGTAGAGCATAATTTGCCACCACTTGAACTCTAAATACCAGCGGTGCTTACGGACGCGGCCAGCTTCAAAAACGTGCTCGTGCACGATTCCCCCTCAGGAAACAATGGGGCCGTTTGAGTTGAAAAAAAACCTAACACCTGCAAAAAAGCAGCGTTCAGCTCCTAACGCAGCCCCATTGTTTCCTATGGGGAAACACTTCCTAAGTCTGCACCTAACACCCTAACATGAACCCCGAGTCTAAACACCTCTAGCCTTACACTTATTAACCCCCTAATCTGCCGCCCCCGCTATCACTGACCCCTGCATTTTATTATTAACCCCTAATCTGCCGCTCCATACACCGCCGCAACCTACATTATCCCTATGTACCCCTAATCTGCTGCCCCTAACACCGCCGACCCCTATATTATATTTATTAACCCCTAATCTGCCCCCCCCAACGTCGCCGCCACCTACAATTATTAACCCCTAATCTGCCGACCGGACCTCACCGCTATTATAATAAATGTATTAACCCCTAAAGCTAAGTCTAACCCTAACACCCCCTTAAGTTAAGTTAAATATAATTTAAATCTAACGAAATAAAATAAATCTTATTAAATAAATTAATCCTATTTAAAGCTAAATACTTACCTGTAAAATAAACCCTAATATAGCTACAATATAAATTATATTGTAGCTATTTTAGGATTAATATTTATTTTACAGGCAACTTTGTATTTATTTTAACTAGGTACAATAGCTATTAAATAGTTAATAACTATTTAATAGCTACCTAGTTAAAATAATTACAAAATTACCTGTAAAATAAATCCTAACCTAAGTTACAAATACACCTAACACTACACTATCAATAAATTAATTAAATAAAATACCTACAATTATCTACAATTAAACCTAACACTACACAATCAATAAATTAATTACATACAAATACCTACAAATAAATACAATTAAATAAACTAACTAAAGTACAAAAAATAAAAAAAGAACTAAGTTACGAAAAATAAAAAATTATTTACAAACATTATAAAAATATTACAACAATTTTAAGCTAATTACACCTACTCTAAGCTCCCTAATAAAATAACAATGCCCCCCAAAATAAAAAATGCCCTACCCTATTCTAAAATAAAAATTGAAAAGCTCTTTTACCTTACCAGTCCTTAAAAGGTCCTTTTGCGGGCCATGCCCCAAAGAATTCTGCTCTTTTGCCTGTAAAAAAAAAACCATACAATACCCCCCCCAACATTACAACCCACCACCCACATACCCCTAATCTAACCCAAACCCCCCTTAAATAAACCTAACACTAAGCCCCTGAAGATCTCCTTACCTTATCTTCACCACGCCGGGTATCACCGATCCGTCCAGAAGAGGTTCCGAAGTCTTCATCCAAGCCCAAGCGGGGGCTGAAGAGGTTCATCATCGGGCTGAAGAGGTCCAACATCCGGCTGAAGTCTTGATCCAAGCGGGGGCTGAAGAGGTCCATCATCGGGCTGAAGAGGTCCATCATCCGCCAATCGGAATTAAGGTAGGAAAATGATCCAATCAGCCAATCAGATTGAGCTTGCATTCTATTGGCTGTTCCTATCAGCCAATAGAATGCGAGATCAATCTGATTGGCTGATTGGATCAGCCAATCGGATTGAACTTGAATCTGATTGGCTGATTCCCTTAAAGGAACCGTCATTCGTCGGGAAGTCGTCGGCCAGGATGGATGTTCCGCGTCGGCGGGATGAAGATGGATCCGGAAGAAAGAAGATTGAAGATGCCGCTTGATAGAAGACTTCAGCCGGATGATGGACCTCTTCAGCCCCCGCTTGGATCAAAACTTCAGCCGGATGATGGACCTCTTCAGCACCCGCTTGGATCAAGACTTCAGCCGGATGATGAACCTCTTCAGCCCGATGATGGACCTCTTCAGCCCCCGCTTGGGCTTGGATGAAGACTTCGGAGCCTCTTCTGGACGGATCAGTGATACCCGGCGTGGTGAAGATAAGGTAGGGAGATCTTCAGGGGCTTAGTGTTAGGTTTATTTAAGGGGGGTTTGGGTTAGATTAGGGGTATGTGGGTGGTGGGTTGTAATGTTGGGGGGGTATTGTATTTTTTTTTTACAGGCAAAAGAGCAGAATTCTTTGGGGCATGCCCCGCAAAAGGCCCTTTTAAGGGCTGGTAAGGTAAAAGAGCTTTTCAATTTTTATTTTAGAATAGGGTAGGTCATTTTTTTATTTTGGGGGGCTTTGTTATTTTATTAGGGGGCTTAGAGTAGGTGGAATTAGCTTAAAATTGTTGTAATATTTTTATAATGTTTGTAAATTATTTTTTTATTTTTTGTAACTTAGTTCTTTTTTTATTTTTTGTACTTTAGTTAGCTTATTTAATTGTATTTATTTGTAGGTATTTGTATGTAATTAATTTATTGATAGTGTAGTGTTAGGTTTAATTGTAGATAATTGTAGGTATTTTATTTAATTAATTTATTGATAGTGTAGTATTAGGTGTATTTGTAACTTAGGTTAGGATTTATTTTACAGGTAATTTTGTAATTATTTTAACTAGGTAGCTATTAAATAGTTATTAACTATTTAATAGCTATTGTACCTAGTTAAAATAAATACAAAGTTGCCTGTAAAATAAATATTAATCCTAAAATAGCTGCAATATAATTATAATTTATATTGTAGCTATATTAGGGTTTATTTTACAGGTAAGTATTTGGTTTTAAATAGGATTAATTTATTTAATAAGATTTATTTTATTTCGTTAGATTTAAATTATATTTAACTTAAGGGGGTGTTAGTGTTAGGGTTAGACTTAGCTTTAGGGGTTAATACATTTATTATAGTAGCAGTGAGGTCCGGTCAGCAGGGGCAGCAGATTAGGGGTACATAGGGATAACGTAGGTTGCGGAGGTGTGCGGTCGGCAGATTAGGGGTTAAAAAAAATTTAACAGAGTGACGGCGATGTGGGGGGACCTCGGTTTAGGGGTACATAGGTAGTTTATGGGTGTTAGTGTACTTTAGAGCACAGTTGTTAAGAGCTCTATGAACCGGCGTTAGCCCAGAAAGCTCTTAACTCCTGGCTTTTCTCTGCGGCTGGAGTCTTGTCGTTAGATTTCTAACGCTCACTTCAGCCAAGACTCTAAATACCAGCGTTAGAAAGATCCCATTGAAAAGATAGGATACGCAATTGGCGTAAGGGGATCTGCGGTATGGAAAAGTCGCGGCTGGAAAGTAAGCGTTAGACCCTTTCCTGACTGACTCTAAATACCAGCGGGCGGCCAAAACCAGCGTTAGGAGCCCCTAACGCTGGTTTTGACGGCTAACGCAGAACTCTAAATCTAGGCGTAAGTTAATGCAGTATTTTCTCTGGGTCCAGCTGGCTGACTGAAACTAACTCGTAGAAAGTATGTAACAGTCAGGTGCTGGATCTGTATGATAGCAAAAATAAAAAATATATTTAAAAATTTAAACTGAGATGTAGCATTTATGTATAGAAAAAATTATCTGAAAAATTGATGAGGAAAAAAACTTTTGGATAAAAATATTTTAAGATGTGTGTTGTAGGAATTATAAAATCATCATGTACAGGTGTGGATTTTAATGGAATATAATGGAATAAAATTAATTTGAGGGATCAAGCTTAAAAATGTATCTATCTTGATTAGAAACCTAGAAGCATATTGAAGCATACAGGGTTGTTAAAAATAAAAACTGATTAGCTGCGATCGTAAAAAATTGGGGAGAGAACAAAACTAATGGTAGTGCGCACTACAAAAAGATAAAAATGACCGTAAAATATATATATATCCGTTAAAAAAGTATATGTCCGTAATAGTAGAAAAATAAATACATCCTTTTAGGTGCAGGTATATATGAGTTAAATAGGTGAATAGATATAAGACTTATCTCCTGAAATTGAAATGTTCATTGGTGTATAGTGGAAAGAGCCAAACAGTTTCTCTGGCGTTGCTTGTTTTTGGGAAACCGGAAGTGGATCTGTGGTACGAGCGGAAGTGACGTCACTGTAATCTCTCGTTTTGTGGGCCCTATGCCCACTTACACAGATCCACTACCATTAGTTTTGTTCTCTCCCCCATTTTTTACGATCGCAGCTAATCAGTTTTATTTTTAACAACCCTGTATGCTTCAATATGCTTCTAGGTTTCTAATCAAGATAACAGAATTTATGTTTACCTGATAAATTTCTTTCTCCAACGGTGTGTCCGGTCCACGGCGTCATCCTTACTTGTGGGATATTCTCTTCCCCAACAGGAAATGGCAAAGAGCCCAGCAAAGCTGGTCACATGATCCCTCCTAGGCTCCGCCTACCCCAGTCATTCGACCGACGTTAAGGAGGAATAATTGCATAGGAGAAACCATATGGTACCGTGGTGACTGTAGTTAAAGAAAATAAAATATCAGACCTGATTAAAAAAAAACCAGGGCGGGCCGTGGACCGGACACACCGTTGGAGAAAGAAATTTATCAGGTAAACATAAATTCTGTTTTCTCCAACATAGGTGTGTCCGGTCCACGGCGTCATCCTTACTTGTGGGAACCAATACCAAAGCTTTAGGACACGGATGAAGGGAGGGAGCAAATCAGGTCACCTAAATGGAAGGCACCACGGCTTGCAAAACCTTTCTCCCAAAAATAGCCTCAGAAGAAGCAAAAGTATCAAACTTGTAAAATTTGGTAAAAGTGTGCAGTGAAGACCAAGTCGCTGCCCTACATATCTGATCAACAGAAGCCTCGTTCTTGAAGGCCCATGTGGAAGCCACAGCCCTAGTGGAATGAGCTGTGATTCTTTCGGGAGGCTGCCGTCCAGCAGTCTCGTAAGCCAATCTGATGATGCTTTTAATCCAAAAAGAGAGAGAGGTAGAAGTTGCTTTTTGACCTCTCCTTTTACCTGAATAAACAACAAACAAGGAAGATGTTTGTCTAAAATCCTTTGTAGCATCTAAATAGAATTTTAGAGCGCGAACAACATCCAAATTGTGCAACAAACGTTCCTTCTTTGAAACTGGTTTTGGACACAGAGAAGGTACGATAATCTCCTGGTTAATGTTTTTGTTAGAAACAACTTTTGGAAGAAAACCAGGTTTAGTACGTAAAACCACCTTATCTGCATGGAACACCAGATAAGGAGGAGAACACTGCAGAGCAGATAATTCTGAGACTCTTCTAGCAGAAGAAATCGCAACTAAAAACAAAACTTTCCAAGATAATAACTTAATATCAACGGAATGTAAGGGTTCAAACGGAACCCCCTGAAGAACTGAAAGAACTAAATTGAGACTCCAAGGAGGAGTCAAAGGTTTGTAAACAGGCTTGATTCTAACCAGAGCCTGAACAAAGGCTTGAACATCTGGCACAGCTGCCAGCTTTTTGTGAAGTAATACCGACAAGGCAGAAATCTGTCCCTTCAGGGAACTTGCAGATAATCCTTTTTCCAATCCTTCTTGAAGGAAGGATAGAATCCTAGGAATCTTAACCTTGTCCCAAGGGAATCCTTTAGATTCACACCAAGAGATATATTTTTTCCAAATTTTGTGGTAAATCTTTCTAGTCACAGGCTTTCTGGCCTGAACAAGAGTATCGATCACAGAATCTGAGAATCCTCGCTTCGATAAAATCAAGCGTTCAATCTCCAAGCAGTCAGCTGGAGTGAAACCAGATTCGGATGTTCGAACGGACCCTGAACAAGAAGGTCTCGTCTCAAAGGTAGCTTCCAAGGTGGAGCCGATGACATATTCACCAGATCTGCATACCAAGTCCTGCGTGGCCACGCAGGAGCTATCAAGATCACCGACGCCCTCTCCTGCTTGATCCTGGCTATCAGCCTGGGGATGAGAGGAAATGGCGGGAACACATAAGCTAGTTTGAAGGTCCAAGGTGCTACTAGTGCATCCACTAGAGCCGCCTTGGGATCCCTGGATCTGGCCCCGTAGCAAGGAACTTTGAAGTTCTGACGAGAGGCCATCAGATCCATGTCTGGAATGCCCCACAGGTGAGTGACTTGGGCAAAGATTTCCGGATGGAGTTCCCACTCCCCCGGATGCAATGTCTGCCGACTCAGAAAATCCGCTTCCCAATTTTCCACTCCTGGGATGTGGATAGCAGACAGGTGGCAGGAGTGAGACTCCGCCCAAAGAATAATTTTGGTTACTTCTTCCATCGCTAGGGAACTCCTTGTTCCCCCCTGATGGTTGATGTACGCAACAGTCGTCATGTTGTCTGATTGAAACCGTATGAACCTGGTCCTCGCAAGCTGGGGCCAGGCCTGGAGCGCATTGAATATCGCTCTCAGTTCCAGAATATTTATCGGTAGAAGAGATTCTTCCCGAGACCAAAGACCCTGAGCTTTCAGGGATCCCCAGACCGCGCCCCAGCCTATCAGACTGGCGTCGGTCGTGACAATGACCCACTCTGGTCTGTGGAACATCATCCCTTGAGACAGATTGTCCAGGGACAGCCACCAACGGAGTGAGTCTCTGGTCCTCTGATTTACTTGTATCTTCGGAGACAAGTCTGTATAGTCCCCATTCCACTGACTGAGCATGCACAGTTGTAATGGTCTTAGATGAATGCGCGCAAAAGGAACTATGTCCATCGCCGCCACCATCAACCCGATCACTTCCATGCACTGAGCTATGGAAGGAAGAGGAACGGAATGAAGTATCCGACAAGAGTCCAGAAGCTTTGTTTTTCTGGCCTCTGTTAGAAAGATCCTCATTTCTAAGGAGTCTATAATTGTTCCCAAGAAGGGAACCCTTGTTGACGGGGATAGAGAACTCTTTTCCACGTTCACTTTCCAGCCGTGAGATCTGAGAAAGGCCAGGACAATGTCCGTGTGAGCCTTTGCTTGAGGAAGGGACGACGCTTGAATCAGAATGTCGTCCAGGTAAGGTACTACTGCAATGCCCCTTGGTCTTAGCACCGCTAGAAGGGACCCTAGTACCTTTGTGAAAATCCTTGGAGCAGTGGCTAATCCGAAAGGAAGCGCCACGAACTGGTAATGTTTGTCCAGGAATGCAAACCTTAGGAACCGATGATGTTCCTTGTGGATAGGAATATGTAGATACGCATCCTTTAAATCCACCGTGGTCATAAATTGACCTTCCTGGATGGAAGGAAGGATAGTTCGAATGGTTTCCATCTTGAACGATGGGACCTTGAGAAATTTGTTTAAGATCTTGAGATCTAGGATTGGTCTGAACGTTCCCTCTTTTTTGGGAACTATGAACAGATTGGAGTAGAACCCCATCCCTTGTTCTCTTAATGGAACAGGATGAATCACTCCCATTTTTAACAGGTCTTCTACACAATGTAAGAACGCCTGTCTTTTTATGTGGTCTGAAGACAACTGCGACTTGTGGAACCTCCCCCTTGGGGGAAGTCCCTTGAATTCCAGAAGATAACCCTGGGAGACTATTTCTAGCGCCCAAGGATCCAGAACATCTCTTGCCCAAGCCTGAGCGAAGAGAGAGAGTCTGCCCCCCACCAGATCCGGTCCCGGATCGGGGGCCAATATTTCATGCTGTCTTGGTAGCAGTGGCAGGTTTCTTGGCCTGCTTTCCCTTGTTCCAGCCTTGCATTGGTCTCCAAGCTGGCTTGGCCTGAGAAGTATTACCCTCTTGCTTAGAGGACGTAGCACCTTGGGCTGGTCCGTTTTTACGAAAGGGACGAAAATTAGGTCTATTTTTTGCCTTGAAGGGCCGATCCTGAGGAAGGGCGTGGCCCTTACCCCCAGTGATATCAGAGATAATCTCTTTCAAGTCAGGACCAAACAGCGTTTTCCCCTTGAAAGGAATGTTTAGTAGCTTGTTCTTGGAAGACGCATCAGCCGACCAAGATTTCAACCAAAGCGCTCTGCGCGCCACAATAGCAAACCCAGAGTTCTTAGCCGCTAACTTAGCCAATTGCAAAGAGGCGTCTAGAGTGAAAGAATTAGCCAATTTGAGAGCATTGATTCTGTCCATAATCTCCTCATAAGGAGGAGAGTCACTATCGAGCACCTTAAGCAGTTCATCAAACCAGAAATATGCGGCTGTAGTGACAGGGACAATGCATGAAATGGGTTGTAGAAGGTAACCCTGCTGAACAAACATCTTTTTAAGCAAACCTTCTAATTTTTTATCCATAGGATCTTTGAAAGCACAACTATCCTCTATGGGAATAGTGGTGCGTTTGTTTAAAGTAGAAACCGCTCCCTCGACCTTGGGGACTGACTGCCATAAGTCCTTTCTGGGGTCGACCATAGGAAACAATTTTTTAAATATGGGGGGAGGGACGAAAGGAATACCGGGCCTTTCCCATTCTTTATTAACAATGTCCGCCACCCGCTTGGGTATAGGAAAAGCTTCTGGGAGCCCCGGCACCTCTAGGAACTTGTCCATTTTACATAGTTTCTCTGGGATGACTAAATTTTCACAATCATCCAGAGTGGATAATACCTCCTTAAGCAAAATGCGGAGATGTTCCAATTTAAATTTAAATGTAATCACATCAGATTCAGCCTGCTGAGAAATGT